>NW_018164622.1:1121271-1131526 GCF_001263595.1 Phalaenopsis equestris | reverse complement strand
TATATATATTAAAAATGATGCTAACACTTGTACTTGCTTTTATATATTAAACCTATTATTTTAATATGCTTGTCTCTCGCTAATGCGTAATGCAATGATGCACACGTTAATCATCTAAGCATGCATATCGATCTAAGTAGTATTCAGATTATTGACATCGAGCTATCGAACCCAAGTGGGATTTTTAATTGCTAAAATAAATTAAACATTAATACTAACTTATTAGTTTAATACAAAAAATTAAATTTTTGAATAGATTTTTAAAGGTCTTATATTTTAAAGTGAAAAACAAATAGTTTATAATGATGCTAATATGAAGAATATTTTCTTGAATTGATTTATGTGAAAGTTCAATGTTCCTCAACAAAATTCTCCGAAATTAGTTGAAAATCTGGGAAATTATTTTCTATTCCCTTTTGAGACATAACAAGGATTAGAGTCTTGAGAAAAATTTGCGTACGTAAGACATACGCAGCGTTGCCTGCGTCAGGGAGGTTTTTCAGAGGGTATTGGTGGGTTATATCTGCGTTATACCCCTTGTAACCTCCTTATAACCTACATGTAGCCTACCTGTAACTTCCAGTAAGTTCAACGCTTCTGCTTGCATATATTTGTAAGTTATAGGGGATATAACGTGAATATAACTCCCTAATACCCTCTGAATAACCTCTTTTCTGGTCTTTATGGTTGTTTTCTTAACCCGTCAAGATTTCAGACTCAACTTCCATGAGGCTGGATCGGTATCGCGGGCCAGACACCATCGGGCTGGATCTTCCAGCAGGCTTAGGTTGAAAATTAGGCCCATTAGTTATATATAAAACATATACTTTACTTCTCATGTACTAAATCTTATCGACAAGCTAGATATTTCTTAGATATATATTTTATTTTTTATTTTTTATTTTTTTTAAATATTTATCCATATTAGACAAATATAGCGGGCCCCATCGCTCATAGTTTCAATTTTCAAACATTGCGGCGCTCATCCCCACCACTCCAAATGTCAAGGGAGAAACTTTCAATAGTGACCTTTTGTTTACTTATATGTATTTACATATCAAACCCTAAGATTTTATTTTTAATATTTATACAATTCAAATATTTTGTATCACATAAAAATTATCACTATTTTATCATTTAGAGATTGAATTATGACTTTTCATCCATGATTAGATGAGATATGCATAAAAATTAAAGTTTAGGTGTTACACCCCAAATTCTCCTTCATAATCACACTTTTCTCTTTTGCAAAAATTCCATCAACTTTTTTCATTTCTATTCGTTAAATTTCTCATCTGCAAGAGAAAATATTACGTCCGAACTATGTATGTCTGAATGCCGACGTGTATTGCAGCATGCCGCTTGCACAACAATATTGTACGATCCATATTGACGTGACGTAATAATTACTCCGTCTGCGAACATGGATACAGATTTTTTAAGGTAGGTGCTGCACTAAATATTTTCATTCTTTTAGAAATAAAAAAGTCAAACTACGCTACTTGATGATGTCCCATCATGGCCATTAAAAATGCAATTGTGGCATGAGGTCATACTTAAAAAATATTAAGGAAATAATTAAGATTATTTCCTAATTAATTATAATTTAATGCATAATTTTTTTTCTTATATAATAATTTTTTAATTAATTTACATATGCCAAACCCAATATTTAGGGCTGTAGTCGAGCCGTGTATATCATAGTTTAGAAGTTGTTCATGTTTAGCTTAAACTTGTGTTGAGCTTTTATATATTGTAAGTTTGACTTAATTAAAACTTTCAATGATTGAATTTGATTTGCTTATGACAATTGAATGAGTATTTAAACGAGCTAATAAATTACTAAAAATTCACATATATTTAGATTTCATAAAAAAAAAATAAGTAAATAATTTACAAATATGATCGTAATTACTAATTTATCGATTATAAACTAAAAAAGAAAGATAACTCATGAATCATGATCACATCCGATGAAATCTCTCGTATTTTAGCATGATCATACTTCAAGTGTTGGTTGTCATTTTCCTAGCTTTTTTTGGCTAATTTGTAGATATTTTTTATATTGACTTGTTGTACCATCGTTATTCTTAATAATATAAAACTTGCAATAGTTGCAGTGCACTTTCTCAACACTATTTTTTAATCGGGTAGAGCTTATGAGCAGAGTGAAAATGGGAGGCATACGAGTGACAAGTGTTTCAATGATCCTTGCACGTCGTGATCTCGTCGTCGCCTTCGATGCTTGAGTGATCCTGGTACGTCGTGATCTCGTCGTCGCCTTCGATGCTTGCACACCCTAGCTACTCAAGATTTTGTATGATTCGGGCGATACCAGGAGATGTGAAATTGAGATACCTGAGAGAAAGTGAAGTTTGTTTTAAGAGGTATTTCGTACATACCACATAAAGCTTTTGTATTTTTAAATCTAACATCTAAACTTTAATAAATTTTACGAAAATAAATATATAATTAATAATTATATATTAATAAAATAAATATACAACTGATAATTAATCTCAAAATAATATTGATATAATAATATATAACTATTAAATCTATAAATAAATAACTTATAGTTAATTAAATGTTATTTAAATAATCTATCATATATGATTAAATAATATATCATATATAATATGAGTTGTTATCGAGTTTAATATCGAGTATTTAACAAGTAATTTGTTGAATAACAAACTAATTTTTTCATGAACATTAATGAAGAAGTTCGACCATGTTCATGTTTAGTTCATCTAAGCTTCAAGCTTCTAAAAATCGTTTAAGCTTATTTATTTACTAATTTGAACGAACATGATCGAGCTTTAATCGAATCGAGTTCGAGTTGTTTATCGAGTGCACTGATTCATTTAAAACCCTACCAATATTTCTTTTGGTTCTTTTTGATCTCCAGCTGAGTGTTACATATGATATGATTTTCTTATATGTTTGTGGATAAAAGCATCCTATGCTAGTTTCAATATCATCTAACTCAAAAGATTTAAAAGTAAAATCATGTAAATATTTAGAATTGAAAGTTCAAATCATATAATAAGCCTAATTTGCCAATTTGTCATTAGTGGTGGGTTTATGGCTTCCTAATTTGAAGATGATAATACAACTATGTGAAATTATTTTATTTGTTGCTAGAAAAAAAGCACTAGTTCTGGTTGTTTACCTACAAGTGAGACATTTGGTAAGTCTAATTAATGAATTAGTGAATGTTACAACACAACTTAACAAGACGATATATCACACTAGGGCACGATGTTATAGACGAGCAAATGGTGATGTTTGAGCAACATGGTAGATCCATGATTTTTCTTAGTAAATCTCTCGACTTGGAATCTCTTCAATCTAATTTCACAAATGATGATTCGAATACATATGATATGATAGATAGTGAGTCCAATGAAGTGTCAAATGGTGATGAGAACATAAATGAGAGAATATAGTACCACTATTAACAAAGTTTTGGATGCATAGCACCAGTTACTTTATCATCATATAGTTAGTACCATCAAAATAATTATTACAATAGTGGCAAGTAATCAATTCATGCATTGCTGTCCTCCCTTTTGGTCGAGGTTTAGTCTTCCCTTTTTAGTAGCCGAGGGTCTAGTTATAGGACTTTCATGTTTACTATTCCTAGAAAACTAGAAAAGGAACCCTCACCATTAGAAACTCTAAACTTTTCTTTGCTCAACTTGAAGTTCCACATGTTGATCTAACCTCTAGCACTTAGTAGGTGAGGTTAGTATGGAAGATCTCAAGGAAAGTCCCCATAGGGCCACTTGACCTTAGGGTTGACCTTGGGTGTTGGTCTGAAGCTAGTTCACTCACTTGCACTCATTATCACCTATATCCACTCACAACTCTAAACCCAAAATTGTTGACTTTGATCCCTTGATCTTTTGTGAGACTTATGTAGATGGTCCCCTAGACCCACTAGCCTTAGGCTAGGGTTTAGCTAAGACAAGTACATAGAGGACCCAAATGCGGATTACATTGGTCCATAGCTCATACATAGTGGTTGGCAACCCAATTCTACAAAAAAATCCAACTTGGTCATTTGCCTCTTAATCCACTCAAATTACCTAAATGTCCTTAAAACCCTAAATTTTACCAAAACTCTCAAATTCACAAAAAATACCCAAAATTATTCCAAAAACATTTCAAACCATCTCAAAATACCCAAATTGTCCAAAACCACCCAAAATTGCCAAAATTACAAAATTGCCAAAATTACCACATTGCCAAAATTACCACAATACCCTCAAATTTACCAAAATTACAAAAATACCCTTGGCACCCCAAACTTTTCAAAAACATCCAAAATCACTTCAAATTTCTTCAAAACCAATTTGGACCCTTCAATTGAATCCAATTTGACCATTTTGACCATTTTGATCAATACCCCCAAATTACCTTTAAAAGCCCAATTTTACCAAATTCACTTCAAATGTTCATCAATTTGGCCCCAATTCCCCTCAATTTCAACCATAGAATAAAATTAATCTTTCATATGATCAATCCAAACCAAATACAAGCTTAATTGACCCATGCTTTAAGCTCAATTTTGATCCAAATCAAAACCCTCAATTTTGGCCCTATGACTTGAACCCACCAAATTGAACCACATAACCTACTCAATTTGCCCCAATTTGAATCCTAAACTCTTCATAACAACCCTTCACATCAAATTGGACCTTTAATTTGGCTTGGTGAAGCCTCAATTACATTTAATTTTAACCCAAGACCAAAATCCCCAAATTTGCCCCAAATTGGCTGTCCCCAAATTCTCCCAAATTCTAACAAATTGAATTCCCTAACCCAAAATTGACACCCAATTGATGTTGAAAACTCTTCATGACATTCCTATAGACCATTTTCAACCATAAATTTGGACTTAGCCTAACTTTAGCCCAGCCTAAACCCAAGCCTAGTCCAACATACCCAAGTTGACCAAAGTCTCAAAATCATTCAAATTGAGCTTCCAATTGAAATTAATATTGCTCCAATCCTTCACAAAAACCTTCATGAAAATCATTCACACAATATTGATTGATCAATCGAGCTCAATTTTATGGCTAGCCTAACCAAAACCCAACTTATAGCCACCTTGACCCAAATTGAACCCATGCACCAAAATTGACTTAGCCATGCATAAGCCACCAAATTGATGACACCACAGCCACCAAGTACACCCTATGGACCAAGCTAGACCCACCTAAACCAACCAATGTGAGCTATGGACCAATGGTCCATTGATTTAGGGGATTTCACCCAATATTTGGCCTAAACTCAAATATCTTGGCCATAATCACTTACCCTTAAGAGTTAACCATCATTAAGCACCCTCTTGCCTCCCTGAGTCAAGAAGTGACCATAACCTGGCCAGTCACCACCTCAGCCGCCGAAAATTGCCAGCCTAAGGGAGCCCCAACTGGACAAAATCCAAAATTAAACCTTCCTGACTTGGCTCACTCCCATTGGCCATTAGAGCCTTTCTTCATTCCACCTCAGCAAGCTTTAGCACCCAACTCCCTGCCCCTAACTCCACCAGGCAGGCATGGCTTTAAATGGGCCTCTTCATGGCCAAAGAAGAGATTGCTTGGAATTCCCAAGGAAAGTCTTCCAAAATCACACTAGAGCTTCTCCAAACCCGCTCAAGTGCAATCCCTTTGCTCTCAGTCACTGATAGCCACCCCTTAGAGCCAATTTCTCTACTGAATTTTGCCCTAAAACCAAAACAGATCTTTCCACTCCACCACAGTGCACCAAACTTCAATTAATTGCGCACACACCACCCCCACAGTAAAAGAGGCTGATTCCCCACAAAAGCCCCCTCTAAAATAGCCTCTAACATAGCTCTAGACCAACACTTGAAATCTACCTTGGTCGAAATCATGCATAGACAATTCACCAAGGTTTGAGACTTCATCCGGAGGTTTGTTGGGTCCAATCAAAGCTACCACAACCATCTGATGGAGGCCTCCCCTCTCAGACAAAGGTATTGAATCCCAACCCTAATCCGAGTTTATTTTGCTTCATTCTACGTATTTACTGTATTTCTTACCACATATTGTATGGATATGTTCGTCTAGAATAGATGAAGGCTTAGAAACAAACTCCATGCAATTTGGTTGATTCTAAACCATGATCTTAAGGTTTTGGTGTGAACGACTTACGGTTTAGGTCACTTGAGGATGATAACAGAGAGCCGTTCGATCACACGTCTATTTCATCAACGGAGGAGATCAAGCTGGACCAACTCTTAGTGCGTGAACTGCGGGCCGCGTGGCAGCTGACGTGAATGGTGACATCAAATAGCAGAGCGACACGTGTGAGTTCGTAGCCACCGTAGTTTGAGTTGGCGCCGCATAGGATAAGTAGAAAAATATGGATTTTTCTGAATTATTTTAAATGCCTAAACTTCAAAAATCCATATCTTTCTCTAGAAAAATCATAAAAATAAAATAACAATATCCTCTTGTTCGGTAAACAGAAGAAAATAATGAGGACTAAAAATAAAAAATTATTTTCTTATTCCCTGATTTGTAATGAATTAAATACCCTTTGTGGTATTTTAATTCTCCATGATGAAATATTGCTTACAATGACCTGAAATTTTTAGGGTTTGTTCCTCATCACATAGAAGATGTTTTTTTGATTTTTCCAAGGTTAGAAGACATCTCTATGCTTCTAGCCCTAATTTTCAAGCTAAGGTAACCATTTTGGTCATTTTAATTATATAAATCAAAATATTATTTGTAAAATTATGAGAATAATTTTAGTAGGTTTCCTATGATGAGAAAAGTTTAGGAAAAATATCATGATGCTTTGAACTATCCTGTAAAGTTCTATATTTAGTTAAATGTAAATATCTTTTGTTAGTTTTTGTAAATAATGTACTTATAAAAAATTGGCAAAATCAATCCTACATAGTTCATAAAAATCATGCTTATCCACTGTAAAAATTTAAAAATTATTTGATTAAGTTCAGGTATTAAAGTTTATATTCTAAGGAACCTTGTATTTTTGTAAAAAAATAATTATATTAAATTAAATACACTTGGAAAGATTATGAAAAGTGGCTTTCTGATCCTTGTGATCAAAGGCACTTGGAAAAAATAAAAATTATTTTTTAGAAAATACTTAATTTTTTAGCTTTATTTTGAATTTTAAAATAATTTGAAAATCATTAAAAATCCCAAAAATATCAAAATATTTCAAATTGTTCATAATTGCTGTCTGATCACTTGGGACTCATTAAAAATATTTTTCCTAATTTTTCTAAGTTAAAAATAAATTTTAAAATGCTTAAAAGTGGATTTTCCTTATTTTCTAATTAAAATAATTATAATAAATTAATTAAAAAAAGCAAGAAATTTTGGCTGAGTATTTCTCTGACCTAGGAAAACCTCTAATAATTTTCTCATAAATAAAAACTTTATCTTGGAAAATCAAATAAATTATTTTCTAAAAATCCCTTTTTCTGTATTTAAATAAATAATTAAATAAATTTAAATTTTGAGAAGTCCACATATTCTCTTCTAATATTATAATTACCTCATGGATATGACACTCTAAACCCTTAAAGTCATTTGAGTTGTGTTTAATGAGTTTTGAGGTGAAATGCCCCTAAGGACAAAGTGATAATTTTAGACTTTGGTATGATTTACTAAGGGAGAAAGGGTAATTTTGATCATAATAAACATGCTTGGATGGTTGAGATACAATGAGATTAAAAGATATAAACTCATTCACCACATTTGCACAATATGAACAAAATCATAATCTTCCAATATTCATGAGTTGGAAGTTAAGATCAAACGATTTTTAAGTGATGGGCTTAAGCTGGAAAGATGATAGTTTACTTTTCCAAGCCCAAAGTTAAAGATGATTTTGACTATTTGATAAGGATACATATGACTTAAATCAAAACTTTGATAATCACCATTCCACCTAGGGGTGTAAACGAACCGAACACGAACGAACAAAGCTTGTGTTCGTGTTCGGTTCGTTTAAAATTTAATTTGTTTGAAATAAGCTCGTGTTCGTTTCTTAACTTATTATTATTATTTTATTATATATTATAATTTATAAAATTTAATGTTTTAAAATATAATAAATTTTTTATATATAATTATTTTATATTATTTTATATTTCAAACAATAACGATTCGAACACGAACGAACGCATCACTGTTCGTGTTTGGTTCGTTTAACCAACCGAACGAAAAAAATTTGTTCGCGTTTGTCTTGTTTACTTATCGAACGAATCGAACACGAACTCATTGACGAACCGAACACAAACTGTTCGCGAACAACGAGTTTTTTGGACAGCCCTAATTCCACCTATCATGATTATTAAAGGTTTAGTAGTGACCTAGGCTCAATGTCTAAACTCAATTGATTGGATTTAGAAGATGATATGATTGGTGATTAACATCTTTAAACACTACAAGCCTGACTTTAATTGTGGGCACCATAATCTTTAAATGACCTAGACTTGCCTTAAGGACACCCACTCACATAATTCTTAAATGAAACATCAATTAATTAATCAAGCGTACTATCCTGGGGATAATTAAATTGTCAAGTTTCACCGAGCAACGGGGTAGTCACACTTCAACCTCAGATGATTAATGAAACAATATGATAAGTCCAAAAATGAACTCAGAATATTTAAAGAGATCTTCAAAGTGATCTAGGGTCATGCCTCTGACACTTTGAAATCTATTGGACATTCTAAAGAGCAAATTGGACTTGTCATATTCTTGTTTTAAAATAATCCACTAGGATCTTCCAAGATTTAATAAAATCATAACTTGGGGTTTGGTAGTTAAACCTTCATCTACTTTAAATTGCCCTACAAAATTATATACATGCCTTGCAAGTACTGACCTTTCAGGTGGTGGAGCGGGAAAAATTGATAGACAGACTTCAAATTAATTCGTTTACCTTTCTGTACTTCTTGTCTTGAGTTTGCATGTTAAACAATGATGTCACCCTGCATGAAAACCAAAAATGCTAGGATAGCCACAAAATCAAAACCAAAACCCAAAACTAATCAATCAAGATAAAAATCACCCCCACAACATTCAAAATATAAAACAACTCAAAATTTAATCATAAACACCACATAAAACAACAACTACAACTAGATTAAGACGTCTCTATCGGATGATCGGGAATCCCTCGGAGGAGGTAGCCTACGGTTGCTAACGAGACTTCTCACTGTCTAAATGAAAGTATGAAACTCATTAAATTGAGTTTAGTAAATTCATTTGGACTAAGTGAATCCAAAATAGAGTAGTGGTATTAGAACGAGGGAATCGTAGATCCTAACCGGTGTCGCTCTAATCAAATTTAATATGCCCCATAATATTTAAAGAACTATAACCATAGGGACATCTGATTTGACATATAATTTGACACATTAGAAAACATAAACTCGTCACAGCGAGAAGCTTGGAGTTAGCATTGTGGGTAGCACGGTCATCTTCAACAGCAAGAGGATCTATAACAACATATCTTTTCTTAGAATTAAACAACAAGTCATAGGATTTCGAAGTTGTTTGATTATGCAACATAAATCCTCAAACTTTTCTTTAGGCCTTTGTATAGCTCTACTGTACAATCTAAGTCCTAACTCGTCTTAGGATTCCGAAGTTGTCGTTAACCTAAATCCTCACATCTTCTAGGTTATTTGTGTAATCATTTCACACGAATGTAAGCCCTAAACAAATAAAATTGACAGAATGAAATAATTAAATATTTCTCTCTAAAACTTAAACCAAACATTAAGATAGTTTAAGAAGTCAGAGAGGTTCTCCTCAGTATTTATGACATCCCTCAGTTCTTCCTCCTTTTGGATTCAACAATAAATGTTCTGAATTTGAGTCATTCCCCTTTCACACTTCTTTGTCTAATCTCGTTGAAAAGTCCTATCCTTTTCACCTCTTTGAAATAATATTTCTGATTTTTATCGAGAGTTTTCTTAGGTGACTTCGGTTATTTAAGATGCAATTAACTATATGGGTTTGCCCTTATAGGAAACTTTTTCGAACCCATCTTAATATAAACCTTATTTAATTCTTCGTATTAAATAGAGGAACTTGTCGACAAATAAAAATGATTTCACAGGCCAAATGGATGTCATATATTTCTTAGTTTATTTGATCGAGCCTCACCCTCAAGTCCTGTGTTTATCTTTTGGGATATATACAGGGTTCGAGGTATAATGCTCTTT
>NW_018164622.1:1102774-1121142 GCF_001263595.1 Phalaenopsis equestris | reverse complement strand
GAGGTATAATGCTCTTTCATTTAAACTATAAGAAATATGAGGTTGGTTTGATTTCATATTTTTCTAAACTATACATATATATGTAAATTAAACGTCTTTCCGAAGCGGGCGACGAGATTTCGATTTTGGCGGCCGACAGCTTCCAACGTGCAATTCCACCACTCAAAATAGTGTCGACATGCATGTGAGCATATTAACATAAGAATAAGATGTTGATGATTTATGTGTTCTCCTAATAAAAAATCTAGATCAAATAGGTTATGAGGTAATCCTGAATTATCTAGAAGTTGTGATGATATTTGCTTTGAAGAGCGATCTCCAAGTTGCATTAAGTGGTTGGTTAATCATTAACAACATGAAATTAAAAAAAAAAAATACAATAATTGAGAAGAGTTTCATTGTGGAGTGCATTAACCAAGATGATCTTGGTGCTTCATATCTTTGGTCTCTACATGCTTCTAGAAGCTAATCTTTTGCCAGTGCATTGTGGCTCACCCAATGTTAAATGCTAGTCATTACAATTGCAAATTAAAATTTTTATGTCAATATATTACAAATGTGGTTCGATGATATCTAAATTTAAAACTAATTATTAGGCAAATAGAGGTTAAATTTAATCTCTAAACATCATATATAAAGCATGGGATGCTAGATGAAAAACTATTAAATGTACTTTTAATAGTTGGGAGGAGTCATACCTCTCCATTAACAATTTTATTTGGGCTCTATGAAATGTATTTTTCTTACCACTTAAAATAGAACTGAATTTATTGGCTATTATTATTTTAATAGCATGTTTTGGACATTTGGATCATGCATAAATGGTTGGGCATATGTTAACTACAAATGAAATATCTCTACTTATCAAATTTAGGAGGACATTTCTCTATGGTATTGGTGTCAACAAAAATAATCGCCTCTTCTCATTAACATTGATGATTGTGGAGATGAAAGCATTGAACCATGGGGCTGATTTTTGAAGATATTAAATGAGCTTATTTCATAAATTCGTTCACGGTTAGACTTATTCATAATTTCAGACAAGTATATGGGTATAGTTTGTGATTGCCGTGATATTGTTTTTTGAGTTGCTCACCAAAATTGCTCATACTATTTATGGAAAAATTTAACATAAACACAATACATAATGGTTGCAACAACTATTGAAGCCTTATGTGAAAAGACATATTGTGTTGGTAATTTAAGGGTTGGTAATATAAATGATATTATTTGTTTCAATCGTTAGATGAATAAAAAAAAAATAAACGTTGAGGCATAACGAGATTCAGCTAAATAAGATTTTTGTCGTGATGATGTTATGACAAAATGATTGCAAATGCTTTTGAATGCTTAATGGCGTACTTAAGCAAGCATGAGCTTTGCTTGCACAAGCTCTTGCCCAAATATATAATATATTACAATGTTGTCTCCATATTTATCAAGTCACCGATGATTCATCAAACTTGATTATTGGCTATTATTATTTTAATAGCATGTTTTGGACATTTGGATCATGCATAAATGGTTGGGCATATGTTAACTACAAATGAAATATCTCTACTTATCAAATTTAGGAGGACATTTCTCTATGGTATTGGTGTCAACAAAAATAATCGCCTCTTCTCATTAACATTGATGATTGTGGAGATGAAAGCATTGAACCATGGGGCTGATTTTTGAAGATATTAAATGAGCTTATTTCATAAATTCGTTCACGGTTAGACTTATTCATAATTTCAGACAAGTATATGGGTATAGTTTGTGATTGCCGTGATATTGTTTTTTGAGTTGCTCACCAAAATTGCTCATACTATTTATGGAAAAATTTAACATAAACACAATACATAATGGTTGCAACAACTATTGAAGCCTTATGTGAAAAGACATATTGTGTTGGTAATTTAAGGGTTGGTAATATAAATGATATTATTTGTTTCAATCGTTAGATGAATAAAAAAAAAATAAACGTTGAGGCATAACGAGATTCAGCTAAATAAGATTTTTGTCGTGATGATGTTATGACAAAATGATTGCAAATGCTTTTGAATGCTTAATGGCGTACTTAAGCAAGCATGAGGTTTGCTTGCACAAGCTCTTGCCCAAATATGTAATATATTACAACGTGGTCACCGATGATCATCAAACTTGAATCAATCAAATGAGTCTCAATCTGATTTGAAGATAAAATTGGTCATGCAAAAGTACGAGATTGTAACTAGATGATCACTAATCCCAATTTGTATGAACATGAATGACTTTTAGATGTTTGATTGCTCAAATGGTTCATGATTGAGAGTTTGTTTACAAAGTTAACTTCAAAAATCAGCCCCAATGGTTCAACGCTTTCATATGTATTGTATGAACAAAGTTAACAAGCTCACATTGAGTATATCATATGTTAACTTTGTTCATACATACTAGATGATCACTAATCCCAATTTGTATGAACAAAGTTAATAAGCTCACATTGAGTATATGAGATGGTACATCTCATGAACTTCCTAATACCATCTCGAGACACCTTAGAAGTCATCAATTAAATATTACCCAAGAGCCTCTGTTGAACATGTTCTAGTGAGCACATTCACAATATAGCTTATTGATATACTTGATAGCTTTGAAAATAACAAACTAATTGTGCTTGTTACAATAAGATTTTTACAGTTGTAAGAGTTGTTCAATAATGTTCGCAATCTTCATACATTGCCGAAGTCGCCAAATCCAACATGCTGCATCTACTTTTCTAATTAATTTAAATGAATTAATTTCGTGCCGAACACAAACCAAGCCAGAACTTGCTTAAACTTGACTGATTTACGGCCCTACCCCAAGAGTTTATGGTGCCTAATGTTGGAGAATATAGACATGTATTGTATCAAGATTTAGGGACAATACATGCATAACAACCCCAGGAAAGGGCAATACCAGGGTATATATATTGTAGAAGGAAATCGACATTTGACATAGGCCTAAATACCGATTTCCTATGTGTTAGGCCCCATGATGTGAGCACGCTTCATGTGCCTAAATATTCGAGAAACAAACGCCACTGGGGATTGAACCCGTGACCTGAAGGGACTTACAGTGAACTCCACCAACCAACAGACCACGACTTGCGGCACACAAATTAATTTTTAGGAATGACCTTAGGCTATTATACGAACCCCGACCATCTCTCATGCGCCTAAGAATTTGAGTACTACACCCTACACTCGGGGGTAATCAAACACCAAACCAGATGGGACTTACAACTGACAAGCAGATGCCCGATCAACTGATTTGAGCATGCGGCGTTCAATCTCCTATTTATATTATATATACACACACACATATGGATGCATATATATGTGTATATATCTATATGTATATGTCTGTATATATAGTTATATAATTTCAAAATTATAAAATTTAACACAATTTGAATATATATATATATATATAGCTAGCCTTATCAATGAGTAAGAAGCCACCTCCTAAAATTCATAGAATTAACAAATAATATTGCCCAAGCATCAATGCACACATTTAGTAATATTTCTGAATTAAAAAATAAAAGTTCACATTATGGCAGCCAATAGATAGCACAACAATGTGAGCGGCTGAGGGCTCTGCCAAACTCCACCTATCAAATAATGCAAAGCTAAGCATTAGAATACTCTATAAAATAACATGACAAATATGGTACATAAAAAAAAAGTGAAATTTACATGGATACCATACAATTTTATGCCTTCACATGTCTAACACCTAAAATTTTACATTTATAACACATTAATGCCATAAACTTACGCATAAGAAGTAATATCACTTTTCAAAGATAGCGTTGATGAAACTTTTTATGCGAGTGATGTTAAGGTTTTCAGTGGTATGCATATAAATATGAATGTTTAGGTGTTAGATATGTAAATACATAAAAATTATACGGTGCATATGCAAATAAAAATTATAACTTTTTTAGTACTTTTAAATATAATTTATTGGTTCTTTCTCAACAAAATGAAGTGAAGTTCACAGTTGAGGCTACGGCTATCAGAAAAGCCTGTTGTCGCGGACAACTTGTGTTCGACTCATTAAGTAGCTCGTATTCGGCCTGTTCGTTAAGTAAACAAGCAAAAGACATATTTTTTTTAAAGCTCGAATTATAAACGAGCCAAACATGAACAACTCTTTGCTCCCTAGCGTTTGACTTGCTTTAAATAGAAATAAAACAAATCAGATAATTATTTATATAATAATATGTTATATATTATTTATATATAAATATATTATATATATTTATATCTAATCTTAAAACACAGCTCGTGACAGCTCGTGAGGTAATGTGGTTATGTGTCTTCTTCTGTATAGATTTGATTATGGTTCAAATCTAACACCCTGCATCTACTTTTTTCAATTAATTCTACGAGTTACGAATAAGAATATTTAAATCGAGTCGAACAAGAACATGCTATTCACGAGTTAATTTCGAGCACGAGTCTATTTAAAACTCTAGCAATTTCAAATGAATCCAACACAAGCCAAGCCTGAGCTCGCTCAAGCTCGGCTTGTTTACAGCCCTAGCTAGGGCCTTTAACAAATCAATTTCAAGCCAAGTTAGGGTCGGCTCAAAATCAGCTCGAAAAAAATTTTGATCCAAAATTTTGACTTGTAGCTCAGTTCATTTATTTCGATCTGATCTCAATTCAAATAAATTTTCGAGCGATTAACAATTTTTGAGCTAAATTCATTAAATTTGCATCCCTAACCTCTATGGCGGTTAACGATCAGATTTTGAGCCATAATAGTGATTCAAAATTTTACCTTCTATCTCGGCTCATTTATTTCGATTTGAGCCTAAATTCGAATCAATTTTCAAGCAATTAACAATCCTCAATCTATATACTCACGCCTAATTAATTAATTGTAATTTTATTCACCATAATAAAAATTCTAAGTAAACTTATTTATTCAATTTCCACACGAATTAGCACCCATGTCATCAACTATCAAAACATTCACGAAATATAAGACAAAAAACCTGCAAGATATAAAAATAGAGGTCCGATTCAAAAGCTCACTTTGTTTCAGAGAACAAGAAAATGTCAACAAATATTTACAGTGATTTCCTTAAACTGGAGCTCTAAAACAAACATAGAGAAGAAGAGAATTGAGAAGCAATTGAGCAACAATAAAAATTATCATCACATATCAATGGGTTCGGTGTGATCTTCCATGGCAAGGCGCTCCGATACGTCGGCCAAAGACTTGAGGTTGCATTTGATGAGGGCCTCAACGAAGAAGCATGTCTCGTCCTTCGTGTTTCCATCAGGAACGTCGACGACGAATGACTCGATGACCAAGGTACCGGGCCTTCCGTCGATGCACTCAGGGTGGACGGTAACGATTGATGAGTAGTTCTATACCACACAAAATGAGAGAAATGAGCAATGGGGTAATCCTTCCTACTCTCTAAATTACTTGACTTCTACTGAGAGCTTGTCTTGCAACAATTTTACAAAATCCTGTAAAGCCGGATTTACTAAATTCTGCCAACAGCAGGATTTAGGATATGTTTAAGGCGATTGTAGCTGTTTGAAGATGTAGTTATGATGTAGTTATTCAAAAAACTGCGATGACTATTACAAATTTATTTTATTTTCAAAAATTCAGACTGCAGCTTTCTGAAAGTCACTATTACAAATTTATTTTATTTTCAAAAATTCAGAGTGCAGCTTTCTGAAAGTCATCACACTAAGTCAGGTCAGGTTGCAAAAACATAACTTCCCACCATAATTTTTTTTCTGCTGATAAGCTAGGTGCCGTGGCTATTACAATTTTTTAATTTTTTTGAAAAAGCCAGACCGCTGCCAAAAAGTTGTCACTGCGCCTAGATAAGTGCGGTGTGAAAATGCGGTTTTCAGGGTTTTGATCATGTAGTTATGAAAAAGTTTTATGTTTGATGATACCAAAGATACATAAATATGCATCTATGACTCATGTGTCATCTTATGTTATCTGTCAGAAGAAATTAAATTGCAGCAAGAAAGATATCAAAAGCAAAAAACTTCAAAAAATTCGATCTCAAAACTTTCTTTTTTTTTTTTTTCTTAATGAACAGGTTGGGATTGGAGAAGCAGCTGCAACTCATTCAACAGAAGCTTCAATGGGCCAGGAAGAACACGAAGAGCACAATCATCATCAACAGCAACTACATCAATCAGCAGCAGTGGTTACCACACCCTTCAACATAACCAGGCCTGGTAATCCCATCTCTTCTATAATCTCTCAAGCCACACTGCATCAGAATTCCATGGTCCTGGATGATCCCTACCATGTCTCTACAATCCTTCTTCATGATAAGTTTGAGGTACTTTCTTCCACATTAGATCAGTAATGCTCAAATTATGACAAAAAACATTCACTTTGAAAAGTGAAACTATTAAAAGTTATAATTTTTATATAATTGTTTGACCTTTTGATTGTGATTTATGTCTAATTTAGCATCAACAGCAACATCAACAACAGCAGAAATTGGTGGAGAGATCAGCTGGAGCTGGTCTGGAAGAGTTGATAATGGGCTGCACTTCAACTGATATAAAAGCAGTAAGCTATCAGTCTGATAAAATTTCATATATATATATATATATATATTTGCAAGTTGTATGATCTGACCGAAGCATGTGAACCGAGAAAAGAAAGATTCCAACAAAGGAAATTTGGCTTTTTGCTATATTGGAAGGTTTAAAGCAGTAGATGATTTAAGGAATATGATTAAAACCAGTGGTTGCAGAAGAAAACAAAATTAAAAAGATACAGGACGGAGTATACAAATGGGGAATTCAAGAACTTCTGTTCATTACTATGATGTGAGGGAGAATTCAAGAAGTATATGAGCTGAAACCAGAGTCTGCGGTATAAGAATTTTAACGAAAACTTCTCTAGATTAGTGAAAAATAGTGGAGGAAAAGAAAGAAATTACCACTTCACAAATTGGAGAAATTCAAAAAAAAAAAAAAGAAGAAGAAAAAGAAGAAAAACAATGATAGAACAGTTCAGTTAACCGAACATGTGATCCGACAAACAATTTTTGCAGCATTCAATTGCTAAAAATTCAATCAAACCTGTAATCGATGATCCCCTCCAACGATCTTGATCCCAAATATGTGTTCATCGTCATCAAGCAGCTCTAGCCTCTCAGTACTGGTAGTGGCCGGAAGCCCAGACTTCACATTCACTTCCCTAACACTTCCAATCTCCAAATCCCCTTGAACCACACATCTACTCACAAAGGGCTTGTACTTCTGCGGCTGATCAAATCTCCTCACCAGAGACCATACCTTCAAAATCCCAAAAAAATAAAAATAAAAATAAAAATCATAAGCTAGCTCAACAATCCATATCAAGCAAATGAACTGATCGATCTAATCTCACAATAAAACCTAAACCCTAAAGAAATAGGACCCGAGATCTCACCAGATGAACCGGGGCTTTTATGTGCTTGATCAGGGCGGAGCTGCACTGATTCTCAATCAGCTCATGCCTGTGATGCCTTCGAACATACTCCGACTCCATCGCCCTGCACAGGTTCAAGCTCATGTCGTCGGCCCACCAACCTCCGCCGACAGCCGTATCGCTGGTTCTCCCCCTTGCCCTGCTCTCCCCCACCATATTCCAATCTCGCCGATTCGAGCGATTCGCCTCTCTTCTTCCTATTCCCCTTTTCACTTCCACCCTCTCTCTCTCTCTCTCTCTCTCTCTCTCCCCCTTCTTCTTCTTCTCCCTTCTTCTTCTTCTTCTTCTCAGTGGGAGACTCCGATCGTTGCTGGACTCCATTTCACCTCCGAGAAAAGGTAATAAAGATATGTTTTGAGGATAAAGTCCACCAGGGAGCAACAGGTTTGAAATCTATCCGATTGACCGTACGTTTATTTATTATGCGAGAATGGGAAATGACCGTCCGATTAACCGACCATGGATCAGAGCTATCAATTACAACTGCTTGGGGATAATTAACGGCGTGCGGGGAAGCACGCATAAGAACTGTATGCGGTTGAAGGTATCTTTAAGTGCGTTATCGTTCTCAAGGCTGTTCGGGAAACGCCCTATTAATTATCAGAAATTACGTAGATGCCACTTTTGACGGCGCGCCTATCATGTTTTATGCGTTTTATACTATGAAAAAAATATTAAATAAGTACTAGGTACGTAGAAATACGTGCGTAGCTAACGAAATCACTCAAAGACATCTCACGCGATAGGAAAAAAAAACGACACAGTAATATGGGGAATATTCCCCCTATAGCGCAGTAACATGGGGAATATTCCCGTTGTATTATTCATGTGTTATTGTGTGTTATTCATGTGTTGTTGCGTGTTGTGTCCTGAAAATTCATGTTTTATTGTGTTATTGTAACACCAAGAATATTTTCAGGATCCAATAACACATGAATAGCACACAATAACACCTGAATAATATGAAAAATATTTCCGACATAGAAAAAAGCGGTGCAGTAACACGGGAAAATATTCTCCCTCATGTTATTCATGTTTTATTAGGGTACCTCTTCTAGTTTTCTAAGACTAGTCAATAGGAAAGTCCTAGGGCTAGACCTAGGCTACTAAAGAAGTTTTCTAGACCTCAACCAAAAGTGAGGTCAACAGGAATATTCCTCATGTTACTGCGCCTTTTTTTTTCTCTGTCGTGCAGGGTGTCGTGGCGTAATTTCATTGGCTACGCACGCTACTCTACGTGCGTAGTGCTGATGTAATATTGAGCATTTACATGCATACCACTCAAAACATATATATTTACAATCTAAGGCCAACACCTTATATTTTATAATTATACCGCCCAAATCTTTCATATACCATGAAAAATAAAATATCATTATTTTAAAATTTAAAAATTGAATTACACCTATTCATGCTTAGATAACATGATATATTTGTAAAAATTGAAATTTAAGTGTAGATATGTAAATACCTCTACTCGCAACGCTCCTGTAACTTGTGCTTTCTCCCTTCTCATTCTTTTACTCACTCAATCATATCGAATTTACACTTATATAAACTTGTTAGAGAAATAAGAAGGCCCACATGAGAGTTATAACCATATTGTCTCCCTTATTACTCGTTGAAGGTTCATTGTGGTATTTTGTAGATTAGAGGCGTTGGGCAAGAGTAATGAAGTCAAAAACACAAAGTCGCTAAAGTGGGATGACCGATGTACCCATACTGGTTCTGGGTGTAATTACGTCGGATGCTTGGTTGACCCGACATAACTATACTAGACCTTGGTGTAGCTATGTCAGGTCTGGCATAACCACGTCGACCACGGGCATGGTTACACCACCTACAGCCGGAGTTTAGATATGGCAAGAATTATTTGCTTTTTGGGCCTCATCTATATAAGGGATGCATTGACACAACTTTGAGGCACTTTCTGGACTTGTTGTAGGGTGCTTCACTTAAAATTTAAAGAGATTCTTTGTCAACCTTAGGTATTTCTCCAATGATTCTTCTTGAAAAATATTCCTAAAGTTGGTTTCTTTGTGAGTTTTTTAAGATTTTGTGAGGAGAGATTGAGTGCAATTGTATGAGAGTTCTTTGAATTATTTGTATTAAACGGAGAGGATCGTGCTGGATTGCAACACTTAATGGCTCAGATGTAACTTTTATGTACATATTGTAATAAATTCCTATATATGCTTGCAATAAAAGTTTTTGTACTTTTCGTCTCAGGCATTTTAGTTAATCTTGCTTTCATACTCATGTGATGTAAGACATGAGGCTTTCTTGCATTTTATCCTATAAATTTTTGTTCCCTATATGTCAGTTCAGTGCTTTAATTTTCTATGTTGGTGTGTTAACTTCTTTATCTTAATTTACTTGTGATCTATGACTTTGAACTATCCTCTAAAAGAACAAGTAGGTTAACACACAATAGTAAGGTGAAATAGAAATATTGCCATTGAAATTTTTCAACCAAGACAGAGGACTAAAGGATTCCTTGGAAACGTTGCAAGGTTAAGTTCCTCTTAACTGCAATTCAGTTTCCAACTCTTATTATGATCTGACATAGACTAAGCAAGACATGTTGCTTGATATAAGAAAGTACAAAATAATTTATTACGTGCATACAAGGAATGCAGTGCAAGATGTACATAACACTCACACTCTAGCCAATCTATTTTTTAATACACCATGAAACTCTCCGTTCAATACAAGCTACTTAAAGATCACTCGTACAATTGCATTCAATCTCTCCTCACAAATTTTAAAAAAACTCACAAAGAAACCAACCCTAAGAATCTTTTCCAAGGAGTACTATTAACAAAAAATCCTAGGGTTGACAAAGACTCCCATTATACCTTAATAGAAATAGTCTTCAACAGCTCAGAAGTCCCTAAGGTTGTGCCAATGCATTCCTTATATAGACGAGGCCCCAAAAAGCCAATAAATTATTACCAAATCCTAACTCTAGCTGGTGATGGTGCAACCATGCCCGTGGTTGCGTGGTTACGTCAGACCCGATATTAGCTATGCCAAGGTTGACATAGTTATGGTGGGTTTATCGACCACTTGACGTAATTACACCTAGATCCAGTGTGGTTATGATGATCACCCCACTTTGGTGACTTCATGTTTTGACTTTATTACCCGCGCTCAAGACCTGCAACTTGTAAAATACTACAAAGAACCTTCCACAAGTATAAAATCATGTTATATAAAGAAGAAATTATGATATTTAATACAGCGAAATCACATAAATTTACATTGTATCATGACGTTCTAACTTTAATAGGGCCCGTACTAGGATATTTATGGTATTTTTCATGTATGAGCTTATCGTTTGACTGATCTTTGAGTCAGCCAACTAAGTTTAATTTGCTTCGAATAGGCAAGATTGGCTCGATTGATTAAAATCGGCTTGAACAATTGGGGTTAGCTTGGTCACCTGATTTTAGTTAATATGGGTCGGCTGGTTGGTATGGCTCAGCTGTTAATCATTGACCCCTGATGAGGGGCATCTGGATGTGGATGAGGGGCATATGGTTTTTTTTTGGATGGTTGAAGATGCTAAAGAACCAGATCTTCCCTGGATAGGCTCTTTCATAGTAGTTGGCTTTGGTTGCCTCTTTGTCTCATTTTTTATTGCATGGTTTGGGCTCGTATCATTTAGTCATTTTTTTGTCCTCATCGTGACTTATTCTACTTTGGCCTTGCCGACTTTCACTGCAAGATTTATGTTGATTAATGTCAGAAATATCCAACACTAATCAAGCACAAATCCAATGCTAAAGATTAGCATCTAAAATAATTTGTCGTTAAATTTGGGTTCTATAACTGTATAAGCGTCGCCTGTGTGTCAGACATTTTCTTGCGTCGAATTTAGCGTTTATAATTATCATCATTTTAAAGTTTCATTGGATAACTAACCAACGCAACATTAGCATAAATTTTTGCATCCGACCCCAGTCAGCCCAAATTTGCGTCAACTACTGTTCGACATGAATTAGCATCGAAAGAATGGTGAAAATTTTCAATCAATATTATTCCAACTATTGGGGGTTGAGTCCAACTTTCTGATATTATTCCGACTCAAACTTGTGAGAAACAAAAAAAAATGCAAAATAATGATCAAATTTCACATACCTGCACACAACAAATAAAAGCAGTATAATCACTTATCTATCATAACAACTGAAAAAATACATAAACAATAAGTGTAAATAATGATAACAAACTTAACTAAACAAATATGGATCCAAAAGTTCAATATTCACAACTACACATAATGAATGGTCACATAAACAGAAAAAAAAAACATAAACCCCTACAATGAGAGACATCATCAACACATAATAAAACTTCTAATCCTTCTCCTTCCCTTCATTCACAACACTCATATGCCACTTGCCCCGATGATCAAAACTCTCCGTCGAATGTGCTAGACCATCTGTAACCATCTGTTGGTCTTCACACACCTGACAAATCCCTTCATTCATGACACTGATATGCCTGACGAGCTTATTATGTTGAATCTGTAATGAGCTAGGGCCACCCACAATTGCACACTTGTGCTCGATCTCAAATGTAATGCTCTTCACGCCTAGGCCATATACACTCTCATTCTTCTTTCCCGCTGCTTGCTTCCATAGCTTAAAGTTGGACTGAGCTGTGGTTTAGCACATTTAATATGAGAGCTCGAGCGAGAGAGAGAGAGGGAAAAGTGGGATTTTCCTTAGTTTAAGATAACATGCCTCAAAAATTGACTAAAAGGCCCTCGACAGAAGCCCTATGATGCTCCTAAAAGGAGGGTAATAGAGGCATTTCATGCCTTCTTTTACTGTCCCAAGGCTCTTAATCACGACCACTGCCATTTCGGCTACCTCTTTGGTTAAAACATGGTAAAAAATGGTTATATTCTATCACTCGAGAAGTAATTGATGCCTGGGCAGCAATCTGACGCCATGGAGCCAGGTTTGACACCTAGGTGCTATCTAGATGGCTTCGGACTTTCATGCTCTCGGGAAAACACTAATTTTTTGTGTTTTTGGGTGCCTATAGTGCCCAGAATTGGTGCATAGGCGCTTAGTTTGCCACCAAGATTCCAAGGACATAGCACTATACCTCTAGGCGACTGGGGTTGGATGTCCAAGGAGGCATTTTGGGTGCCTAGGCTCCCAGGCGTGGCGCCTAGGCGTCGGTCTAACACCGAAACCTTGATTTTCGTCGGGAATGCCCGACGAAGGATATTTTTGATCTGCAAGCTATGAGAGACTCCATGTGAATGAAAAGTAGTCTCATAACTCTGAAATTGAATTAGTCGGCCATTCGCTAGGGAACTTTGAAATTAAATTAGTCGGCCATTCGCTAGGGAAATCATTTCCAACAGTCGTCTTAAACCATCACGCCGGTAGGGTGTTCCAAACGTTAGCACGCATGGGAGGACCCCGAAATCATTTCCAACAGTCGTCTTAAACCATCACGCGGGTAGGGTGTTCCAAACCGTAACTTTCTTGTAGCACGCATGGGAGGACCCTGTTGCTTGCTTTTGCCATGGGAGGCTCCAGACATACGTGTGGTGACTTTTGAACACCAGAATGAGCACTGAATATTTCTCACGTTCTGAATGAGTCTTCTGATGGCAGGTCCACCTTGCCATGGGAGGCTCCAGACATACGTGTGGTGACTTCTGAACACCAGAATGAGAATATTTCTCACATTTTGAATGAGTCTTCTGATGGCAGGTCCACCCGGGTAAGGTTAAATCATCACTAACTCTAGCTTCTTGCCCCAAATAAGCGCTAGAGAGTCTGGGGTGCGTGCCTTGAGGTACCAGGTGCTACAGACAAACCATAAGTCATCTTGAATCGTGCAAGTGGATGCTCTGCACTCGTGATATCCAAAAATGATGCCAAAAACTACAACCTAAATAAGAATTAATTAAAAGTAAATTAAATATAGAGTAAACACTAAAAGACAAGTCATGGACACTTAACCAGAAGAGCCACCAAGTGTCACCTTAGTCAAACCAACCCAAATAAAACCCAAGAAGAGTCATATATGACCAAAATTGAGTCAAGCCACCAAGTACAAGCCCTCCCCAATATGCTTTAGGTCTTGTCATGCCACTTCCATGATCATTGGAGCTCCAACATGCTCAATGCATCAAAATGAGGAAAACTTATTTACCTCTGCCCAAGCCATCTTCTTCCCTTTGCCCAAGCTCTGCAGATCCACCAGAGATCCCCAAGCATACCAAAGCCTCTCCCATGACCTCCCATGGCTATAAAAAGGACCCAACCAGAGAGCCTCCATACACACTCAAGCTCTCTAACAAACTACCCAAGCCCTTAGCCTTCAATAGCAAAATGCCTCGCACAACCAAAAGCAGCTCATCCCCATCATCTTCAAGTCGCCTCCACCACCCCATTGTCCTAATTTTCTCTTGGAAATCCAAGGCTTCTTACTGCCTTGACACCAACCTCACCAAAACTCCAAATTAACCCTCCCAAAAGCTTCACGAGTACTTAAAACCCCTTTCGCAATCAAAATCCTTTGATCTCGCACCCTCCATCATAGCTTAACACCAATATGTGCTCTTATTTTATCTAGTTCATAGTTAGGACCAATTTCACCTCAAATTGAGCAAGGATGAGATGTAGACCAACAGACAAATCAAGCTTCCTCCCTACTTCTGCAATTATGTTTCAAACCCCAAACTCATCATCCAACGATTAGAAGTCTCACAATCATCCTACATGAATGAAATAACAATCCCTTTAGCTCTTAAATTCTTGATCTCAAACGTAAAAACCATCACATGCATTCAACTATCAAGTGAGAACTATCCAACATGGAGGTTTAAAAAATATAAGCTCTTTAAAGCCAATGAGTTCGATGGCTTCTTGGATGGGGCTAGAATCTGTCCTCCTATATAACATCAACATCCAAATAGTAACCTCCACATGAATCCTAATTTTCTACAATGGCAGTTGATCGATCAAAATATATCTGTTGTTACATACTCAATGATTTCTCCATCCATCCTTCCATGCATTCTCAACCTTGAATCATTAGTGGAGATTTGGGGTACACTTTCCAAAAGCCTTCAAGCAAGCAATTGATCTAGAGTACTTCATTTAAGAAACACTCTACATGACATCTCAATGAAGGATCTTACAATGTCTCAATACCTACTTAAAATCAAATCCTTAGTGGATAATATGAAATAATCAATACCTACTTAAAATCAAATCCTTAGTGGATAATATAACCACTATCAGAGCACACATAGATATAGAGGAAATAATCCTACACATCCTAAATGGCTTATCATCAACCTCTTAGTCATTTAAGATAGCCCTCCGAACAAAATCAGAACCCATTCATCTGGATGAACTCTACTCCTTATTATGCAACAAAGAAATCTCATTATCGAGAAATCAAAAGAAGTGAATGCTACTGCCATTGCACTCTATTCTTCTACTAACAATGGTGGGTGAGGCACTTTTAGTGAGAGTGATCAGAACAATAGAGGTGAACACAGTCACACTAACCTTTAACCTGTAAGGGGAGGCTGAAACACTTCTTCCACTACCTCGGGAAATGCAAGTCAAATTTGCGACAAAGTTGGACATTGATATAATGTGCTAGCATCAAAATATCTTCGCACAGTCACACTAACCTTTAACCTGTAAGGGGAGGCCGAAACTCTTCTTCCACTACCTTGAGAAATGCAAGTCAAATTTGCGACAAAGTTGGACAATGATATAATGTGCTAGCATCAAAATATCTTCGACACCTATTCATCTCCAAAATCTGAAATAGTTATCCTAAACACCACAAAATTAGAAGAATGGATACTTGATAGTGGAGCTAAATCTCACCTCACATCCACCTTGGAGAAAGTATAGCAGCCTATCCATTATCAAGGGAATAACACCATATCAGTTGGTGATGGATCCAATCATCTCATTACAAACATCGGTCAAGAGTTACTTTCTACACTCAAAATTAAGCTATTTATCCAAACCTCCTCTTCTCACCCAATCTTGCTCATAGGCGTAAATATGTCCATAAACTTACTTTTGATAATGATTGCACCATCATCTTCACTAAATATGGTTTTCTTATCAAGGATCAAATGACAAATATACCAATTCTTCAAGGACCACCTAAAAATGGTCAATATCTAATCAAAGCTCTCTCCGCTGTCCATAATCTCTCCATTTCACCCTCTCAACTTCGACACCGATGCTTGGGACATCTTCATCCAGAAGCCACATCTCACATCTCTAAACTTGATAAAAATGTAGCCAAATTTACTATGAATTTTCCTTGTAATGAATTTACTTCAGCTAAATGTCATCAGCTACATTTCTATAAGTCTACTTCTAGATCAAAAATAGCCTTTACCATGCTTCATTCTGATGTATGGGGTCCTGCACCCAATACTTCTTTACAAGGTTACAAGTACTACCTATCTTTAATTGATGAATACACAAGCCAATGTTGGATATTCCCAATGCATGCCAAATTAGAAACTACAACAATTATAATAACCTTTCACAAATTTGTTCAAAATTACTTCAACAAGAATATTATAACTCCACGCTTCGATAGAGGTGGACAATACTTTTCTCAACATCTCAAACAATACCTTCTCTCACAAGGCATCCAACACCAACCCAGTTGTCCCAATACACCTCAACATAATGAAGTTGCCAAACGCAAACATAGGAACCTCATCAAACCCAAAAGGACTCCTTTACCAACCACTCATCTTTTCCTAAAATTATGGGTTAAAGCTCTAACTACAACAATTTATCTCATCAATTGCATGCCCTCTAAGATTTTGAATTACAAATCGTCATATGAACTTTTATATCTTTCATGACCCACCTTCGTACATCTTCGAACATTCAGATGCCTATGCTTTCCTTGAAAAAAACCCCTCATGTCCAATAAACTCTTACCCACTGACTTACTATGTATCTTCATTGGATATGCTCCTAATTACAAAGGCTATTAGTGTTTCAATCCTCAAACTCAAAATATCATTATTTATTACAATGTACTCTTCAATGAAACATCCTTCCCAGGTGCACCTAAATCCCCATCACCTGACGAATCTCCCCTTTCCACACAACCCGGTCATCTCACTCCCACATAGAACAACTCATCATCGTATCTCCTCCATCTGCTCCGGCTCAAATTTCTGCCCAACCACCTCTTGCATATCCATCTGCAGCTCACCCACCCGCTCAACCACCTCCTGTAGCACTCTCACAGATACTTGCTTAAAATCAACAATCCTCACCGACATCCACACTTACCACAGATCCATCTAATAGTGAACCACCAAAGCAAACCGCCTGTCACCCCATGCTTACACGAGCTCAAACTGGCTCTCTCAAGCCTAGACACATTCTTGATCTAAACATTGCTACCTCATTTACCACCAATCCTAGCTGCTCTACAGAAGCTGTAAAGTAGCCTCAATGGCGGAAAGCCATGAATTATGACTTTCATGCTTTTTAAAGCCAAGGAACCTGACAATTGGTCCCTCCAACATCAAATCACAACATCATTGATTGCAGGTGAACATACATAACCAAATTCAATTTAAACGGTTCAATCACCAACCATAAAGCTTGCCTCGTAGCTCAAGAGTTCAAACAATAGCCTGACATCAACTACAATGTGACCTTCAATCCCATCGCTAAAAGCTTCTAACCACTCGAATTCTTGTAACATAGCCTGACATCAACTACAATGTGACCTTCAATCCCTAAAAGCTTCTAACCACTCGAATTCTTGTAACACTTGCTCTTACTCACAATTGGTCGATCAAACAACTCGACATATCTAATGCTTTCCTTCATGGCTCTCTTGATGAAACTCTCTACATATAGCAACCACAAGGTTTTCAAGATAATCAGTATCCAAACAATATCTGCTTACTCAAAAAAGCCTTCCACGACACCCTGACAATGGTACTCAACCTTCTCCAATCACCTCAAGCTTCAAGGCTTTCAAATGAGTAAAGTCAAACCCTCTTTTCTCGTATATCATTGCAATGCAGTCCAAATGTATCTTTTAGTCTACGTCGATGACATTTTTTCATCACCGGTAATGATTCCACAACCCTCTTCAATGTCCTTTAACACCTAAAATCTGCATTTCAACTCAAAGATCTTGGTGAAGTCAACAATTTCTTTGGCATCCAAATTCACCACAATTCTCACGATTATTTCCTTACTCAAACAAACTATATTGCTTCTCTCTTAAGACAACTGGTTATGGAACATTGCAAGCCTCTTCATACACCTATCCCCAACAAGTTTAAATCGGACACACTCTAAGCAAGACTATCCTAAGCTCACTCACTATTGTTAACTTGTCGAGCCGATCCAATTCTTCACTGTTACATGGCCGGATATCACCTTTGCCATCAACCTCATATGCCATCAAATGCACCAACCCCTTATCTACCGTTTTCAACTCATCGAAAGGGTACTTCACTATCTTAAAGCAACCAACCACCATGGTCTTCAACTCACCAAGGGAGATCTACAATTTCAATGCTACTCCGATGCTGATTGGGCGGACAATATTGATGACATAAGATCCACTTCTAACTATTGTTTCTTCCTCGGCAACAATTCCTCTTGACTATTCAAAAACAAAAAAAAAACGTGGCTCGATCATCTAGCGAGGGGGTTTACATGGCTCTTACAGCTCTGACACACATCTATTGTGATAATACTTAAGTTATCGCCATTACCCTCAACCCAATTTTTATAACACTCGGAGTTCTATCAACATTTTGTTCGGGATTATCTTCTCTCTCTCTCTCTCTCTCTCTCTCTCTCTCTCTC
>NW_018164622.1:1066591-1102736 GCF_001263595.1 Phalaenopsis equestris | reverse complement strand
ATATATATATATATATATATATATAGTGATATGTATGCAAATCCTTCTAAAAAATGATAAGATGAAATATTAAAACAGAATAAAAATCAGATATAAATATGATCAATTTGCGTATAAGAGAGCATTAACGGATACTTCAAATAAAAACAAATTAAAATATTAAAATAATAAAAAATGGGGGGCCGGTTGGTTTAATGGCGGAGGATTAACTCTAATTGATATATTAAAATAGAAACATCAATATTATTACAGAAACAGGTCACAAATTGAAGTGTTTCTAGAAATCAGGTCATGATTCGACCCGTTATGTGTTCCCAAGATACTTAGCTTTACTATGAATTTAGGTTGAAGAGTATATTTATAGTATATTTAGGTGTATCATATATTATCTTTGTTGCGAATATGGAAATCGGACAACTGTTCAAATTGACATTTTCTCATGTTTGGCAGTAAATTGGATTTCATACTCGAAATTAATTGCTAAATTAATTGTTTATAATTTCTTCTATGATTTGTTGTAGAAGAGAAAATAAAACAATTAATGAGTTTTATTAATTATTTGATTAATTCCTTAACGGGCCTAATGACATAATATAATTAATAAATAGGCACGCTAGCTCACCTTCTTATCCCTCTTCGAGCTATCCAGGTTCTTCTTCTGGTGCGCTTCGGCTTGAAGCACTCGGGTAGAGAGAGGGAGAACAAGAGGAGGAGAGGAGAGAGAAATAGTTCTTTCTTGTAATCGTCGAGGTGATCGACTGGTGTTGTTCCTCAAATTAATAAAATCCTCTGCAGCTCCGTGGACGTATGCAATTTGCCGAACCACGTAAATATGTGTTTCCGCTGTCTTTTCTGTTTTGCGATTTTTCTCGATTCGATTTTTCGCTTTATTGTCGTCGTTTTTTCACAACAATCTTAACTCTAATTGTATTTTTATCTAGAAAATAATGATCATAAAATCATTAAAGGGGCTTTTACAAAATGAAATTTTATGTGTGAGACAAGTAAATCAATAAGAATTTGGTGTTGTGTAAGTAATTACTAAGCCAAGGTGGCTTGCATAAGCATATATTGCTTAAAATTGAATTATAAATTTAAATATTTTTTATTAAGTTTAAATTTAATCATTTAGTCAAAATTCATTGAACAATGCTGAGATGATCACATAATCAAATCATGAAATTTGTGGCCCAATTATTTAAATTTCATAATATTTAAAATTACATAAATATCTATGTTTGATGTGATCTCTTTTATTAGTGATGCATCATAGGTCATGTCATGGCACATGTCATTAACGGTCATAAGGAAATGAAATGACGATGATCTTTTGAGCTAGTGACCCGGTGGTCTCGCCATAAGCCCGCTTTGATCGGTCAAAACTCAAATAAGTCTGACCCACTCCAAACCTGACCCGCCCAATGCCCCCGTTTAACATAAAACAATAAAACATGGATGACTTCTTAAGCTTGACTTCTTCTGCTTAATTTAAGTCATAAAAATGGTTGTGAATGTCACAAAAGGAGCCTATTGTTTTAAGTGGTAGTTACCAATCACATCTTATCCTTTAATCATATATATTAAGAAAATAATCACCAAGCAAGACAAAAAATAAATAATAATAATAAAATCTAAACTTACAAGAAATCATCCCATAAACTAATCATATTAAAAAAATAAAATCAATGACATCACTATCACATGTGAAATCAAAGAATGTCAAAATCTTTGCGCTAAGCTTAATTAGTAAAAAAATATATTAATATTGGAATCATACTTCAGCATTATTTTTAAATTAAAATAGTTTAAAAAAAATTAATAAATATTATATGGTTGCTTGATCAATGCGTAGATAAATAATGACTTGTGAAACAAATTAGGATTAGTTTTTGAGGGATGTCTTTTCTTGGAGAATAAGGATCTTAGTTTGACTTGAGAGATTGAGTGTTTTTGAGAGAAATTAGGTCAAATTTTGGTTGAGATTGAGCTTTAAAAGTCATAGGCCACGCTTTCTTAAATCGTGGAGCTTTAAATTATGATCTTTTAGAAGAATCAGTCACCGAAGGTGGATTGGAACCCTCGATCTCAGGGGACTCGCAGATGTCAACCAACAAGTTAAGGTACAAGGTAGGTAGGTACATACATACATATATGAATGTATAAATATGCCCATTTACATACATATGACTTCATATGTATTTACATATCTTAAATCAAAACTTTAAATTTTACATCTGCATCAACCAATTCGTTTACATAAAAAATATCATTATTTTAACTTTTAGAAAAGTGAAATGTATATTTCTAATGTGGGACTAAACTCAAAACCGCATGCACTACCATAATCTCAACTCTCCACTTTGGCCATCACTCTTTGTCTCTCTAATAGATCACCCACTCTTGACTTTTATTCATTATAATGGAAAGATCAACTCTCATATGTATGTCTAATTGTATTCTTTTTTTTTTTTTTGTATTATAGTCAAACCATCACTTTTGATTCCATTTGTCAACGAGAATGAACTTAAGGGAGGTCAAATAAGGGTGTAATATAATATTATTCATCCTTAAACTTAACATAAAGGCTTAGCCTATGGTTAAGAGTCAATAACATAATATTTATGCCCAATACATTTTTTAGCTATATAATGGAAGACTAAAGGCAGTTTCATGCCTTAACAATCTCGCTTTCATATGCGAGCTCATTATGTACATTACATGTTATGCCTTAAAGGATATTCATATTCTATATTTCCGGTATATGCCTATCCTATTTTCATGTTCTTAAGTTGTAAGATGCATGTCCAACATAGGGGTGTAATTGAGCCAAGCTGACTTGAGCTCGAATCGGTAAGTGAATCATGAACTGAGCATGATGAGCAAGTCGATGTGAATGTTTAATTGTTTGATGCGTAAATAAATGGGAATTGTGCGGTATTTATGTAAATGCCCCTCTCATATATTTATGTTTCACTGTTCTATACCCAAATCAGCCTAGAAAAATGTTTAAAATATAAAGAGATGCTTAAAAGTTCAGATAAAATTGTCCAGATAAAATGAACCAAAAATAATATAGAATTACTGATTGCCAATTCTACACTTTAAAAGTAACGAGAACATAGACGACAATTTTGTCTAGATTCATTCCACGAATTTGGGAATTTTTATTTTTTTATTTGGAAACTCTTGGATAATTTGAATATAATATAATGTTTAGTAAATCAAAATATAAATCACGCCTGATTATCAAATTGGTTAAAATTTTAGAATTTTTTAAATATTTTTTAAAACAGTTATTAGCTTTTTTATAAATATGCAGTTATGAACTTCTATTGATTAAATAAAATAACCAAATAGCACTATATTCCCTAAGAGTCTGTTCGGAGCAACTGCATCTCATTAAAATGCTTAAAAAACTGCGATGGCTATTACAATTTTTTTGTCTTTTAAGTTAGACCGCAACTAGAAACGGTCACCGCATCTAACCAGAAGTGGTTGGAAAACACAGAGTTCAACGACAGCTTATGAAAAAGTTGTCAAAACAGAATTTGTCCAATAGGGAGAGTTTCGTTATATGTGTTGGGGGTGCCAGGGCAACGACCACGATCCCGCGGTACGGTACATGAGTAATTTTGTAATTACATATTATACACATTTAAAAATATATATGTGTGTTGTAACCCTAAAGGATTTTGTTGTACTCTTTTCTGAAATTGAAAGAAAGTCGTCGCTCTGCTCCTGAAGACATAAACATCTTTGCTGAACCTCGTTAAATCTTTTTTTTTTTCTCTTCTGAATTTGTGTCGATCCCCGTTTCTTTGCCATAAAATTTGACAACACGAGCAATTCGCATGAGAATAAGCTGCTTGAGAGGAATGGAGTTAAGAAGCGAGTTATTCATTCCACATATACAGAAAATAATAATAATAATAATAATAAAAAGCTTTGGAATATTTACATACACACCACACAATTGCTATGTATTTACATATTAAAACCCTAAAGTTTGATATTTACATTTATAAAACTTCGGTGCCATTAAATTATGCATGCAAAGGCATATTTAAATTATTAAAAAATAATAATTAAAGTGCTTTTGTTGTGATATTAAAATTCTGAATGTCTAAAATACAAATATGAAAGTTTAGTTGATAGATATGTAAATACATATGAATTGTGTTGTATGCATGCAAATGCCCCCCACATCGATTTTCGTTGGCCATGCACAATATATTGAAGGAAGATTTACGTAAGAACCACTCTATTCCTGTGCATTTACATATCTGACACCTAAAATTTAATTTTTATGTATATGTCATATTAGATATGCATAAAAAAAGTGTATTTTTCATTTTAAGGGTTAAAATAATGATTTTTCTTACAGTGATATGAAAGACTTGGATGGTATACATGTACAATATAAAGTTCAGATATTAGATATGTAAATACGTAGGGATTGGTTGGTATGTATGTAAATGCCCCTATGTTAAAATGATACATAATCTACAAGGAACTCAATTAGAAATTGCAAGGAAAGTTAGTAATTCTACCAAAGAAAAAGGCATAGTTTCGTTGAAACATAAATATTGAGTTTTAACTCTTAAAACAATCTAATAAAAGGTATGATAAAACATTGAAATAGTATTAGTGTTGAATTCTTATTTGTGTGTGAATCACATCCTAAGAAGTAGAGCATAAGAAAGAAGAGAGACAGAGAGAGACAAAAGAGGAGTGAATACTGTTGAACAACAAATTGTATTAATCATGTTGACATTTTCCAATCCCACTTCATACGCTTAGGCATTCAAAGATTCTCAATAGCGACAGACTATGGTTGATTAACTCAATTCTCTTCAGTGTCAAGCCACATGAATTCTTGTTCCTCCATCGCTTGATCGAGTTATACTCGACTCATGAAGGACATGCAACACGAAGGTTAACTCCGATTGTATGATAAGACGATACAAGGCTCATCTCGTTGCCCAAGGGAATCTATAAGTTTATGACATTATTTATTCTAACACTATTAGTTCAGTGGCTAAGACACATACAATCCGCATTCTCCTTACAATTGCACTTCATCAAAATTGGTTTGTACTCTAATTCGCATATTGAATGCCTTTCTACATGTCACACTCAAAGAGACAAACTATATGCAACAACAACCGAGTTTCCATGATTCACAGTTTCCCCAACATGTATGCCTACTTAAGAAATCCTTGTACGGTCTCAAACAGGCACCATGCCAATGTTTCACATTGTTTTCAGCATTTTCCACCTCAAGTGGGTTTCATATCAACAAGGTTGACCCGACCATTTTTCTCTACAATCAACACAATGTTTGCATCTTCATTTTCACATATGTGGATGACAATCTAATTACCGACAACAACCCCCGACACATCTCCCACTTACCAAAGGCCTTGCCTCCAAGTTCCAGCTAAAAAATTTAGGCCCTGCTGGCTGTGTTTCTGGGCATTGATATTCAACTAGTCGATCGACAATATTTCTTATGCCAACAAAGGTATGATATACAACTTTTTTGTATTGGAGCATGCATGATAGACATTCTCTCAGCACACCCATGCCAAATCCTCGATTAAGGCATGATGAACCCAATCCACCATTTCACAACACAACATTATATTGTCAGCTCACAGGATCTCTTTAGTATTTTATGGTCACCATACCTGACATTGCCATGAGGTTGTTCATCTTTGTCAACATATGAATATGCCCTCCATGTCTCACTACACCCAAATTACTCATATTCTTCGTTACATGAATGATACATGTCACTTTGTCTTGAAAATCAACCCTAGGGATCTCCAAATGCAAACACATGCTGATGCAAATTGGGCCAGAGATCAGTTCGACAAAAAATCAATTACCAGAGTGTGTTCTTTCTTAGGAGATGCACCTATTTTCAAGATAGTTAAGAAACAATCGACAATTGTTTGATCGATAGGTAAAGTTGAATATCATTCCCTTGCCATGGCTATTGCCGACATTATTTGGCTTCGATGTTTTATCAAAGAATTCACAATTACTCCATCCAAGTCGACCCCCTTGCATTGAGACAATATCTCAATGATATCTCTTACCAAGAACCGAATCTTCCGTGCGAGGACAAAACATATCGATATTGATCATCATTTTCTACATGATCACATCACTGACAACACCATTCAACTTAATTACATCCAATCAGGAGAACAAGTGGTTGATACTTTTTTTACGAAAATACTCTAAAAACACCAATTCTATGTTCTTCGACTAAAGTTGACGGTTCTCCCAAGACCCCTTACCTTGCAGGAGAGTATTAGCCATAAAACCACTTCTAGTGGTCCCAACACTTGCTTCATCAGCAATGTCAGAAACAGTTAGACATTGACTAACCTTTATGCCTTTATATTTTACTAGGGGTGACAAGTTACACCTTTTTGCATGCTCTTCAAATATTTATCTTTGAGTAATGTGTCAAAACAGTGTCTTATTTTTATAAAAGTTATAAATTGGTACTCAAACTATTTTAATAGGGTTCAAAATAATACTCATTAGGGACTATTTCGACACATAATAAAAGATTCTGAGGACTAAATTGCACTTTTATGAATTTTGGGAAAAAGTTTAAATTAGTACTCAAATTATTTTAATAGGGGTCAAAATAGTACTCATTGGGAACTATTTCAACACATACAAAAAGATTTTGGGGACCAAATTGCACTTTTTGTGAATTTTGAGACTAGTACAAAGAATCAGAGGATCATTTTAACACTCATTTTCATTTAACTTCTTCAAATACCTATCTTTTTGCCCCGGAGGATTAACTCTAATTGATATATTAAAATAGAAACATCAATATTATTACAGAAACAGGTCACAAATTGAAGTGTTTCTAGAAATCAGGTCATGATTCGACCCGTTATGTGTTCCCAAGATACTTAGCTTTACTATGAATTTAGGTTGAAGAGTATATTTATAGTATATTTAGGTGTATCATATATTATCTTTGTTGCGAATATGGAAATCGGACAACTGTTCAAATTGACATTTTCTCATGTTTGGCAGTAAATTGGATTTCATACTCGAAATTAATTGCTAAATTAATTGTTTATAATTTCTTCTATGATTTGTTGTAGAAGAGAAAATAAAACAATTAATGAGTTTTATTAATTATTTGATTAATTCCTTAACGGGCCTAATGACATAATATAATTAATAAATAGGCACGCTAGCTCACCTTCTTATCCCTCTTCGAGCTATCCAGGTTCTTCTTCTGGTGCGCTTCGGCTTGAAGCACTCGGGTAGAGAGAGGGAGAACAAGAGGAGGAGAGGAGAGAGAAATAGTTCTTTCTTGTAATCGTCGAGGTGATCGACTGGTGTTGTTCCTCAAATTAATAAAATCCTCTGCAGCTCCGTGGACGTATGCAATTTGCCGAACCACGTAAATATGTGTTTCCGCTGTCTTTTCTATTTTGCGATTTTTCTCGATCCGATTTTTCACTTTATTGTCGTTGTTTTTTCACAACAATCTTAACTCTAATTATTTTTTTATCTAGAAAATAATGATCATAAAATCATTAAAGGGGCTTTTACAAAATGAAATTTTATGTGTGAGACAAGTAAATCAATAAGAATTTGGTGTTGTGTAAGTAATTACTAAGCCAAGGTGGCTTGCATAAGCATATATTGCTTAAAATTGAATTATAAATTTAAATATTTTTTATTAAGTTTAAATTTAATCATTTAGTCAAAATTCATTGAACAATGCTGAGATGATCACATAATCAAATCATGAAATTTGTGGCCCAATTATTTAAATTTCATAATATTTAAAATTACATAAATATCTATGTTTGATGTGATCTCTTTTATTAGTGATGCATCATAGGTCATGTCATGGCACATGTCATTAACGGTCATAAGGAAATGAAATGACGATGATCTTTTGAGCTAGTGACCCGGTGGTCTCGCCATAAGCCCGCTTTGATCGGTCAAAACTCAAATAAGTCTGACCCACTCCAAACCTGACCCGCCCAATGCCCCCGTTTAACATAAAACAATAAAACATGGATGACTTCTTAAGCTTGACTTCTTCTGCTTAATTTAAGTCATAAAAATGGTTGTGAATGTCACAAAAGGAGCCTATTGTTTTAAGTGGTAGTTACCAATCACATCTTATCCTTTAATCATATATATTAAGAAAATAATCACCAAGCAAGACAAAAAATAAATAATAATAATAAAATCTAAACTTACAAGAAATCATCCCATAAACTAATCATATTAAAAAAATAAAATCAATGACATCACTATCACATGTGAAATCAAAGAATGTCAAAATCTTTGCGCTAAGCTTAATTAGTAAAAAAAATATATTAATGTTGGAATCATACTTCATCATTATTTTTAAATTAAAATAGTTTAAAAAAAATTAATAAATATTATATGGTTGCTTGATCAATGCGTAGATAAATAATGACTTGTGAAACAAATTAGGATTAGTTTTTGAGGGATGTCTTTTCTTGGAGAATAAGGATCTTAGTTTGACTTGAGAGATTGAGTGTTTTTGAGAGAAATTAGGTCAAATTTTAGTTGAGATTGAGCTTTAAAAGTCATAGGTCACGCTTTCTTAAATCGTGGAGCTTTAAATTATGATCTTTTAGAAGAATCAATCACCGGAGGTGGATTGGAACCCCCGATCTCAGGGGACTTACAACTGACTCGCAGATGTCAACCAACAAGTTAGGGTACAAGATAGGTAGGTACATACATACATATATGAATGTATAAATATGCCCATTTACATACATATGACTTCATATGTATTTACATATCTTAAATCAAAACTTTAAATTTTACATCTGCATCAACCAATTCTTTTACATAAAAAATATCATTATTTTAACTTTTAGAAAAGTGAAATGTATATTTCTAATGTGGGACTAAACTCAAAACCGCATGCACTACCATAATCTCAACTCTCCACTTTGGCCATCACTCTTTGTCTCTCTAATAGATCACCCACTCTTGACTTTTATTCATTATAATGGAAAGATCAACTCTCATATGTATGTCTAATTGTATTCTTTTTTTTTTTTTTGTATTATAATCAAACCATCACTTTTGATTCCATTTGTCAACGAGAATGAACTTAAGGGAGGTCAAATTAGGGTGTAATATAATGTTATTCATCCTTAAACTTAACATAAAGGCTTAGCCTATGGTTAAGAGTCAATAACATAATATTTATGCCCAATACATTTTTTAGCTATATAATGGAAGACTAAAGGCAGTTTCATGCCTTAACAATCTCGCTTTCATATGCGAGCTCATTATGTACATTACATGTTATGCAGGATATTCATATTCTATACTTCCGGTATATGTCTATCTATTTTTATGTTCTTAAGTTGTAAGATGCCTGTCCAACATAGGGGTGTAATTGAGCCAAGCTAACTCGAGCTCGAATCGGTAAGTGAATCATGAACTGAGCACGATGAGCAAGTCGATATGAATGTTTAATTGTTTGATGCGTAAATAAATGGGAATTGTGCGGTATTTATGTAAATGCCCCTCTCATATATTTATGTTTCACTGTTCTATACCCAAATCAGCCTAGAAAAAATTATTAGATAAACAAAATTATCAGCTTAATATTTCAAATAAATGTTTAAAATATAAAGGGATGCTTAAAAGTCCAGATAAAATGAACCAAAAATAATATAGAATTACTGATTGCCAATTCTACACTTTAAAAGTAACGAGAACATAGACGACAATTTTGTCTAGATTCATTCCACGAATTTGGGAATTTTTATTTTTTTATTTGGAAACTCTTGGATAATTTGAATATAATATAATGTTTAGTAAATCAAAATATAAATCACGCCTGATTATCAAATTGGTTAAAATTTTAGAATTTTTTAAATATTTTTTAAAACAGTTATTAGCTTTTTTATAAATATGCAGTTATGAACTTCTATTGATTAAATAAAATAACCAAATAGCACTATATTCCCTAAGAGTCTGTTCGGAGTAACTGCATCTCATTAAAATGCTTAAGAAACTGCGATGACTATTACAATTTTTTTGTCTTTTAAGTCAGACCACAACTAGAAACTGACCGCAACTAGAAACGGTCACCGCATCTAACCAGAAGTGGTTGGAAAACACAGAGTTCAACGACAGCTTATGAAAAAGTTGTCAAAACAGAATTTGTCCAATAGGGAGAGTTTCGTTATATGTGTTGGGGGTGCCAGGGCAACGACCTCGCGGTACGGTACATGAGTAATTTTGTAATTACATATTATACACATTTAAAAATATATATGTGTATTGTAACCCTAAAGGAGTATGTTGTACTCTTTTCTGAAATTGAAAGAAAGTCGTCGCTCTGCTCCTGAAGACATAAACATCTTTGCTGAACCTCGTTAAATCTTTTTTTTTTCTTCTGGATTTGTGCCGATTCTCGTTTCTTTGCCATAAAATTTCACAACTCGAGCAATTTAATTCGCATGAGAATAAGCTGCTTGAGAGGAATGGAGTTAAGAAGCGAGTTATTCATTCCACATATACAGAAAATAATAATAATAATAATAATAAAAAGCTTTGGAATATTTACATACACACCACACAATTGCTATGTATTTACATATTAAAACCCTAAAGTTTGATATTTACATTTATAAAACTTCGGTGCCATTAAATTATGCATGCAAAGGCATATTCAAATTATTAAAAAATAATAATTAAAGTGCTTTTGATGTGATATTAAAATTCTGAATGTCTAAAATATAAATATGAAAGTTTAGGTGATAGATATGTAAATACATATGAATTGTGTTGTATGCATGCAAATGCCCCCCACATCGATTTTCGTTGGCCATGCACAATATATTGAAGGAAGATTTACGTAAGAACCACTCTATTCCTGTGCATTTACATATCTGACACCTAAAATTTAATTTTTTTGTATATGTCATATTAGATATGCATAAAAAAAGTGTATTTTTCATTTTAAGGGTTAAAATAATGATTTTTCTTACAGTGATATGAAAGACTTGGATGGTATACATGTACAATATAAAGTTCAGATATTAGATATGTAAATACGTAGGGATTGGTTGGTATGTATGTAAATGCCCCTATGTTAAAATGATACATAATCTACAAGGAACTCAATTAGAAATTGCAAGGAAAGTTAGTAATTCTACCAAAGAAAAAGGCATAGTTTCGTTGAAACATAAATATTGAGTTTTAACTCTTAAAACAATCTAATAAAAGGTATGATAAAACATTGAAATAGTATTAGTGTTGAATTCTTATTTGTGTGTGAATCACATCCTAAGAAGTAGAGCATAAGAAAGAAGAGAGACAGAGAGAGACAAAAGAGGAGTGAATACTGTTGAACAACAAATTGTATTAATCATGTAACCTCCGGTATAACCCGAATATAACTCCCCTACTCCCAGAATAACCTCTGATGCTGATGTATGAAGTCTTATCTACGCAAATATTTCTCGCTCCCGAAACCCTCGCCTTCCTGATCGAACCCTCCCCATACAGTCGCAAACCATAGCTCAACTCGCTGTTTAGTACTTCCTCGAGCTTCGATTTCTGCATCAGAAATGGCCGATCAGAGTGGGGACGTCTGCAGTTTCTTTAAGAAGCCTTCAAGGAACAAGAACATTCGGAAGAGGACTGCCACTGAATCCCCCGAAGATGAGGACAACGGCGACCGAAGTCCCCAAACCTCCCTCCCTTCTCAAAGACCAAAGAAAACCATTGCATCCGACAAGGCACTTCAGTTCTCCACCGCAGCTCCTTCCTCAAAGTCATCCGGTAACGATGTTGGCGAACCAGAGCCGAAGAGCGAGGCCGACATCTTCCACTACGAGTCGTCCAAGCTGATCCAGGTTCAGAATGACAGCGGCGCCACTGCTTCTCTACAAACCGAGACAGAGTTCGATCGTGACGCGCGTGCGATCCGCGAACGAGTCCTCAAACGGGCTGAGGAGTCTCTTAAGGGGAAATCCAGGTCGGAAACTAGCGACGCGAAGGTCTATCATGGCATTCACGGTTACACAGATTACAAGGCTGGATTCCGCCGCGAACAGACAGTTGCTGGCGAGAAGGCCGGCGGTGCGCACGGCCCGCTGCGCGCGTCAGCGCATATCCGTGTCTCGGCAAGGTTCGACTACCAGCCGGACATCTGTAAGGATTATAAGGAGACTGGCTACTGTGGTTTTGGGGATGCGTGTAAGTTTATGCACGATAGAGGCGATTATAAGTCTGGGTGGCAGTTGGAGAAGGATTGGGATGAGAGAGAGAAGGCAAGGAAGAGAGCTTTGGCCATGGGTGGCGGCAGGGAGGATGCAGGTGGTGAGAATGATGAAGATGATGATGACAACCTTGAGTTGCCGTTTGCTTGCTCTATATGTAGGAGACCTTTCGAGGATGCAGTTATGACCAAGTGCAAGCACTACTTCTGTGAACATTGTGCTTTGAAGGTATGCAGCTTCTATTGGATTTTCAAGTTTTTTTTTTTTTGCATTTGTGCATTAATCATTGTTAATTTCGTTAATAATAATAATAAAATATTTTATTTTTACCATCACATTAGTAAAAAAAGAAGTTGAGGAGGCTTTACAGAGAATCAAGGGCGGAAAATCAGTTGAATCTGATGACATCCCTATTGAAGTGTGGAAATATTTAGGAAGTTTGGGAGTTTCTTGGCTTACTAAACTCTTTAATATTATTTTAAAGATTAAAAAGATGCCTGGGGAGTGGAGGACGAGTATTTTGGTCCCCATTTTTAAGAATAAAAGTGATGCACAAGAGTGTGTAAATTATAGAAGAATTAAGTTGATGTGTCATACTTTAAAATTATAGGAGAGAGTAATTGAACATTAGGTTAAGACGTGATACAAAGTTTATCATAATCAGTTTGGATTTATGTCGAGCAGGTCTACTATGAATACTATACATTTATTGAGAGGTTGGATGAAAAAGTGCAGAGAGAATAAGGAGGATCTACACATGATTTTTATTGATTTAGAAAATTCTTATGATAAGGTTCTAAGAGAAATCCTTTGGAGAGTTCTAGAGAAGAAATGTGTTGATATGACTTATATTCAACTCATTAAAGATATGTATACTAGAGCTATTATTTGTGTTCGAGTAGGAGGATTGACCAAGTATTTTCCTATTTTAGTTGGATTACATCAGGGATCAATTTTATGCTCATATCTTTTTGCTTTAGTTATGAATGCTCTTACTAGACATTTACAGGAGGATGTACCTTGGTTATTCTTTTCATTGATGATTTCTTTTTGCTTTAGTTATGGATACTTTTTGCCTCACTTATTAATGATTTTCATCGGCTTTGCTTTTTTAAATTTGACATCTCACAATTTTATAAGCTGAAAATGTGCGACAAAAAGAACTATTCACTATGTTGTCAGGGAAACTTTTCCATAGTTTTACCAAAACATTTTGCTCATCTTTGAGAGAGTAGCGATGAATTTATGTCATAGAAAAGAAAAACCAGTACAGTATCATTAAGTTTTTACAGATATTCCGGGATGCATGATCACTTTTTGATCATTTGTTTGTTTTACTTTACCCTTCAAAGAAAGTTTGGAAATACTAAGCTTTTTTGGGACAGACTATTACACGCATTTTCTTTGTTAGTATCTCTTTATTTATTGAAGTTGATAGATGTTTTAATTTTTAAAACAAATAGCTGTATATGATTATGCAATGTATAGGATGCTTTTTTGCAGTAATGTTATAATGTCATTACAGGGTTTTTGTTTCAGTTTTTGCATCAACATTTGGAGGACCTTAATATCATGATACACTTGCAAGGATAAATTATCTTCAGTGATCAACAATTAGGTATTATTATGTTGAAAGTGAAAAATTCTTATCATTTAAGGATGAAAAAGGTCTTGAGACCATAACTTCTCTAAGTAGGAGAAAGAGAATGTTATCCTTTATTATATGTTTGTTAAACAAAGGCCACTCAGACCCATTGCTTGTTCAGTAGAATCCAATATAACTGAACATATGAAAAGTTTTCATTGGTTTGTTTTGATGTCTATGGACCCGAGCTTAGGTGATATATCGATAATGAAGATGAAGCTTGAGTGCAAATTGGGTGATGCCCAAAGTGCTTGATATTGAAGAATCTACCAAGGAGTTATGATTAAAGATGAAAATGTCACTTGGTAAAAGTTGTTATATCCTCGAAATATGGGTTGTTTTGTTCATTCGCATCTTTGAGTTATCCTTTGTTTTTGAAAATGTGATGTGTTGGTTGAGTAACATCATAATATCATAACAATTTAAGTATTAGCTTTGCTTTGGTTGGGTGTTATCAAAATGTTGATCGAGTCTATGAAGAAAGAGAAAAGTAGTTCTTTATATTTAAGAGCCAAATGAATTGAAAATTCGTGTTTTGTTTGGGAAAAGACGATAGTTAAAATAACTAATTTTTTCTAAATGATATATTATATAACTGAAAACATGATTGAGTACTATTCAAAATTTAGAATTAAATAGAGGGGCTATTGAATATTCTGGAAGAACATGGGCTCAATTATGGAAATTGATATTGATTAAGATTTTACAACACACTAGAATATCCTTGTTGGTGATCTATCGCTTTGATGACATGATGACATATGGTTCTTCCAATAGTGTAGTATTATTCATTGGATTAATCTTTAATCCTGCTTTCTTTTTGAAAGACTACAAAATGTTATTGTAAATTATTCAAATACTATCTATATAAGTAGTGATTTAAACCATAGGTTATTTGTACTCTAGCAACTTTATAGATGGCCAGATTTTGAATTTTTGGGGCGGTAGTGAAAAAAGTTTACAGATTTGTCACTTGTTTTGGTCATGTATTATTAGTGTGATTTTTTTGAATGAAGGTAGAATTATATTAGTCATTGAACCATTTGAAATTTCATTGGTGTATATGGAAAGAAATTAAACAAAATAATTGGTTGCTATTTTACAAATAGAGGGACACATAAATATAGCGTGCTCACTAAGAGATAAATGATGAAGTGAATAGATAAGATGAAAGTTTCTTTAATTGTAAGACTCAAGTTTTTGGTTCACAATCTAAAGTCACAACTCGAAGAGCCTTCCAAAAAAGGGTGAATATTGGTTGATGAGATGTTTGAAAGACTTGGACATCTGGATGCTAGCCATCTCAATTTCTAAAATAGTCCAAGCTATAGGCTCATAGTTACCTTTGAGCAATGTTTAAAATTGTGTTATTGGGTATTGAGTTATTTGTTTATAAGGTGAGATGTTATTCTCACGGCATTTTGAGGCATATGCCTCAAATTTAAAAAAATCACACTATAAACTGTGAAGTAAGAAATGATATATTAATATTTTATTTTATTAACACATTTAAAAGTAATATAACAATATCTAATTAAGTAAAAAGTAATAAATCGTAAATTAAGATCAACATGTTAATATCTTAACATCCAATTTTAAAATAAAATGAGTTATATAAATATCAAAATATCAAAATATCAAAGTAAACTAAGATATTAAAATAAAATACTAAATATCAAACATAACAATTAGATAAGTTCAATATTAATTTTTCTTTCTTGCTCATACTGTCTCCCACTTAAACAAGAATCTAACAAGGTATTATCATTTTAATTTGTAATTTTAAAACCCCTGTCACTTTTATCGCTCAATTGACTTTCATTAGGATTATTGGCATAATGAGTTGTTTATTTCACATCTTTTCCTTCCTCGTATCTATATTCCCTCATTTCTTATTATCTTTAATCCCAATATTTTTTATTTTTAATGAATAATTATCAAATAAAAACATCAATTAACTTTGTAGATAATTAGAATTTCAACAGCTTAAATTTTTATGGATACCTTTTCATTCTATTTATTGTTATTTATTTATGAGGTGTGAATATTAATAGATGGTGTATATTTACGAATAACCTAAAAAAAATTAGATGTTTTTTTTAAGTTAAGGCGTGCCTAGAGGCACGGTTCAACCTAGGTGAGTTGTATGCCTCACCTTGGGATTGTAAGCCCGTTGTTTTTTTTTTTTTTTGTAAAAAGCATTGAGGCGGGCCTTGTTTTGCCCAATTTAAAACATGAACTTTGAGTATTATAGTTGTCATTTTAACTTTTATGGTCTATCATACCAAAACGCTTGCAATTTGTAGATTGCACTAACATCTAGCTAACACCTTATTGCCTGCTAGAAGTGTTGTAGAAGAGATTCATAGGATGTCAACCATAGTGTTGTTTTTTGGTCTATCGTACCAAAACACTTGCAATGAGTAGATTGCATTAACATCTAGCTAACACCTTATTGCCTGCTAGAGGTGTTGTAGAAGAGATTCATAGGATGTCAACCATAGTGTTTTTCTTTGCGTGCACACACGCATTAAAAGATTTATGCTAGCTTGCCTCAATGAATGCTTTGAAAGAAAGTCACTCTAATTGTAAATTTAATAAGCAGATTTGAAGACTTAAGAAATGAGTCAAAATGACTCAACCAACCTTTTTAAGAAAATTGAAGGGCTTGAAGTGTAATACCTAAAATTTTTAACGTTGATGTTTTCCTTGTTTAGATTTTTTATGCTAGAAAGTTGGTCAAATCGAATAGGTAAGGCACATCTTTGGTTAGTTGATCTGATTCCATTCAATGCTAGAAGAATAGAAGCTGGGCCAATTCATATAGGAGTCACTGACTTGATTTAATATTTGTTGAATAGAGGTTTTAAGATTATTTTCTATATATTGAGTGGAAAGGTTGGTTCTCAAGTGGATGTAAAACTATTCATGAGTTACTCTTTGAGGTTGATTGCTTTTTTTGTAAATTGCCAAATAGACGTGCCAAATAAATTTACGGAATCATTTGCTGAACATGTTTGATGGACTTTCAAATTCTACAAAAAATTCTTTCATTCTCCATCCTATTTTTTCATTCAATACACATTAAGTCAAACAACAAGACACGTAATGTTTATCATAATAATTAAAGAGCTTGGAAGAAGCTTTTTAGAAGATTTGTTTCATTTTTGAGGGTAAGTAACCTAACAATATTAAATGCTTTTACTCTGATTAGAATTAGGAAACTGGATATAGTATTTGTGAAGACATTCATCCTATCCTAGCACAACTCTAAATAGTAGGCCATGTCATTAAGAGAAGGCCATTATTACCTCTTGACCTTTAAGAGGTGGTGTAAGGGCGCAAATCCTTTATTGTGGGTGAAGAAAAAAGCCGGGATGTAGGAGTGCGGTGGGGGATAATAAGGCTAACTTAACAAGCTCTTCCTTACTACTTTAAGGTGTAAATTCTTATTAGTGTAACACTTTATGCTGTGTAAAGGTGGTTTCATAGTTTTTTTTTTCTTGACATATTTATTATATTTGCATATTAGATACTTTGCTATGAACTTTGACTTAGCATGTGAATGAATGATGAGTAAAAGAATGTGAATGGCACGCAAAAATATGCTAAAAATATGAAAATATGATAAAATAGAACAATGGGCATATGATGAATACAACTCTCATAAATGTAAGTTATTGACTCTACAAGGGTGAAAACTCTTTTATAGGAGGATGAATAGGTCTTGGACCTTGGCTTTAAAGTATCAAATGCAAAGCATTATAAGGAAGCTAATGTATGAACAGATGCATGCTATCTATGGCTTGAGCATAAATAATATCATTATGATTACTTATATGAGCATTTTCAAATATGTTATATCTTTAACGTTGTATTTAGCTCGATCATATTAAGCTATCTCGCTTGTTCTATTCTAATATGTTAAGTTTCCATTGAGTTCTATTTCACTATTATTGGTTTTATTTTCAGTTGTTATATGTATAGAGGGATTAGATTAAATGTGAGCATGAGGGAGCCTAGTCGGCTAGATTTATGTTGAATCTTGGATGTGTTATGCATTTGAGTTAGTTCATGAGTTATTTTGACTTTCTGTGTGAAATATTAGGTTTGACACCCTAAAACTTTATGGAAAATGGACCATGGTGGCATAGAGGCGTTATATATATGAATTATTTAGTTATGAAGCATTTTAATTTATTTTCTTTATCATGAAAGACTGATTTATATTCTGAATATTTTAATTACTTTGTGTGGTTGTGAGACCGATCATATCTGAACTAATTCCTATTATGTTTAGGAAATTTTGTAATGGTAGGATTAATCAAGATGAGTTATTTGGACAAGGTTTCTAATGAAATCTTTTTGGGTAGGGGTCCCAATGTTTTAAATTGGCTCAGGCTACTTAAGAGAGGTTCTTTCTGCTCCTCGTATCATGAGCATGTTTGTCATTCATGATGAGTATGTTTGATAAATATTGGCATCATTGCTATTATAATTAATTCTTTAGAAGCTAGTTTTGTTTGGGAGAGTGTGAATAGCTTTAAGATTACTAACCAACCATGTATTGACAACATTATCATAGGCTATTATGAACTATTTGTCTTATAATATGAATCACACAATCTGACTAAGAAGTTGAAAAAAAAGTGAGCTTGACACTGTGCTTCAAAGTGTTGCTCTGCAGTGTTGTTGTTTTTGTTTATTTTTTTATTTTGGGTGGGGGGTGTGTGTGCACACACTTCATGAACCAGTGTTGGAAATAACAACTCATATCATGACAATTTTATAGCCAATATCTCATGGCTTATGCATTTTATTTATTCAAACAACTGGTGGATCATATAATCCAATTAGTATGGTGAGTGTTGGGAATAATAACTCCTACTAAGGTGAGGTTTGGTTAACGTTAACCGAGTCAAGAACACGCACACACACACACACACACACATACACATGTATGTTTTGTTTTAAAGAAGATTACTTTATTAGCTTTTATGTTATTTTGAGATGTCAAGCATTGTAAGATGACATAAGCATATTGGTCTTGAAAATTGACCATATGATGTTATTTTTAGAGGATATTAAGAGGGCTTTTTGTTCACTGCATGTTCTCAGATGGAAATATAACTACAGTTTGGTGTAGAGAAACTTGCTAGTGGCTAGATATACCTGCAAAATTCGTCTTTTCAGCTTGATATACCTTTATGATGGCCCATTTTGAGGTAAAATGTGCTTTTTTTCTTAAGGGATTAAGTAAGATTACCCTTTGTGTGCAAAGTATTAGTTATTAGTTGATGGTGTAATGAACCATTGTGAGTGAGAATGAGTATATGCAACTTATGCATTACATGGATCAATCAAAAGGAGGAATGTGTTGGGAAAGGGGTAGCCCTTCGCCTTAGAAGAGTGCTAGTGCCATAATAACTTTTTGTAGTGGAAGGATGCATAGATTATAGTCCCCAGGAAAATTTTGATATTTCTCAAAAAACTTTTAACAATACTATTGGTGTAAAGAATTTTGACACTTTGCGTGAAACTTTTTTTAGTACGTCAGATTAGATCTATCTTGTACTTAGAGGTAGTTGAGGCAACATTTTGATGGTAGTTCTTGGAAGGATGGTGCTTTATTTGAGAGTTCCAAGACCTCATTGAATTGATTGCAATTGCTCGACTTTATGCTATAACCCAATAGGAAACTTAAGAAGAGCTAAGATTGGTGACATTTGTGATGTATTTTCATGACTCACTTGTAATTATATTGTTTGATTTAGGTTATCTTATTTATTCTTTACTAAGGCTACATGACATGAGTTAAGGTGACATAAGTTAAGGTTTGAGTGATATCCATTGAACACTAGTATTCCTATCCTGTTATTTGGAGATAAAGTGTAAATATTCTCATGTGTGCATGATGGAAATGTGCTCCATGATAGCAAAGTATTTTCCCCTTCATTGTTCATATACTCTTGACCGAATTAAGACACTCAAGGTAAATTTCTTTCTCAATAACAGATGGAGATTGAGTGGTAAGAGAAAATGTCAAATTTAGCATTCCCATCAACCAATTTTTATTCTCTTTTGTGAATGAAGTATTCTCTCTCCTTGATTTAGCCATCAAGGTTAATAGACTTAATATGAAACTGTTTTGAAGCTCTATTAGTTCAATTGAGATATATAAGCTAAGAGATAGTTGGACTAGGATTGCGCCTATTATCTATTACTTGGACATATCTCACCGACTTACAATAGACATTCTACCATGTACCACATAGATTTCATAAGTTCCTGACTGAATGAACTTTGATAGAATTGTAGGAGGTTACAAGACTCAATTACAATAACTATTAAAAAGGATTATTTATTATAATTTCTTAACAGGGGAGGATTTGATTCTCTTAGCTAGGAAAAAAAGATGGTTATTGACCAGTATCTCCTTTGAAAATTTGACAACGTGATATAGGAAAAAAATTCAAGATTATTTTGCAAATGTCTTGGCCTATATGTTACTAAGGATAAGATAATTGTGAGAAAAATAGGAGTTTGAGTTTAGATAGGAGATATAATATTATGAGTTGGTGAATTCTCCCAAATAGATGGTCACCCAAACTTGACACCAAATTTCGTTGAAGCAAGGAAAAAAGATGGTTATGGACAAGTATCTCCTTTGAAATTTTGATAACATGATATAGGAGCATTTTTTAAGATTAGTATGCAAATGTCTTAGCCTATGTGTTACTAAGGGGGTGTTTGACAGACACTTTTAACTTGATTTAACCTTTGATTTAACCTAAATTCAAAGAAACACCAAAAAAGGAGAAATCGAAATCCTACTCTCCATTAAATCCTACGCTCTCTTGTTCTACCTCTTTCAACCCGTTCTGTCCCCTCCCGTCTCCTCCGCACCTTAATTCCAAATTTATCAAATCCGTGTATGAGGTAGATTTACTCTTCTGTTGCTCGCGCCTCCGTCTTCGTCGCGTCCGTGGCGAAGTATGCGGATTTGTTAAATCCTATTAATGTAAATCTTCTGTTGCAGCCAAACATCGCCTAAGAATAATATAATTATAAGAAAATTAAGTGTTTGAGTTTGATATGAGATATAATATTATGAGTTGGCGAATTCGCCGAAATACATTGTCACCCAGACTTGACACCAAATTTCGTTGAAGTCAAATCCATCACTATTTTCTGCATAATCGTGTTTTGGTGTTTTGACCAATGTTACCATTTTTTATCGATTTTTTACGTATAAGCCGTCAATTTTCATCCGCTTAGTGAGATCTTCAACTTCTTAGAAGAAAGTTTTCCCATCTTGGTTTTCAAACTCCAAAACAAAATCTTGACACATCGCTGAAACTTTTTAATCTCTTACCTCCTCTCTATGGTTGTAACCTTCTTTTATGCATGAACCGGGCTCTTCTTTTTACCCTTTCTTAGAAATAATATTTTTTCTGATGCAAGCTGTCAAAGAATAATATACCTCTTTTCACTTTCAATGCAAAACTCTTTTTCTATTGTTGGTCACACATTGGAATTCCCCTCAAGTGTCCTGATTCATCATGTGTGAGCTTATATATATATACACTCTTGTAATAGCTATTATGGAAGGATGAATAATGAAAATGTAATTTTAGGAATATAGTTTTATTAACTTTAGCTAGGAGATGAGTGTTTAGAGATACAACTAATGACAATGAACTGCCCATGAAAAGGAGATTCAAATCTAGTAGCGTTTCCATGGTGCAAGATTTTTCATGTATTCTTGTGGTTCTATTTTCTTTCGATATGACTAACTTAAATTATGAAGAATACAATCACAATAAAGGATTGCTAGTGAAGGCCATATATATGTTATTGTTCTTTTTCTCATTATGTTTTTTTTAAAATTAAAATATAGTTTATTTCATATTTTTTTATTACATCATAATATTCAACCAATTGCAATGTGCCATAATATCCTCCATGACAAATCTCGAATTTGATATCATCAACTCAGATTCAAGGAGCAAAATATGTTGAAGAAAATCTTTAGGACATGTTCTTGCCATTATGAGTTTATTATTATGCTCTTTGGATTGCATAGCGTGCCAAAAACATTCAGGGATTTAATAAATAAAATGTTTCAACCTTATATTGATCGATTTGTGATAGCATCGTAGATGATGGTTTAATTTACTTGCAAGGCCAAACTAGCATGCGGTGCATTTACGAACTATACTGCACATCTTGCATGTTCACTGATTGGATGCAAAAGTAGTGCTTTTTAACTTATTAAGATTTCTTTTTGAAATACATTGTTAGTGTTTTGGGTATCCTTGTAAACTTTCAGGAGATCGTCACCCTAATAGATTTGGTGAGTCCAACTTGTGTATCAGAAGTTCGAAGCTATATTGAATTGTTTAGATATAGAAGATTCATTGATGCATTTTCTCAGAAAATAACCCCACTGAACTAACTACTTTAGAAGGAAATGAAGTTCGAGAGTATAAACATAGACAAGAAGGATTTTTGACGGTTGAAAATGTCTCATTGCAACAAATGTTTTTAGTTTGTCAGATGGGACTGAAGTGTTTCATATTTATTATGATGCTTCCATGTAGATACTCACATAATTGTTGTTGCAAAATGGCTGAGTAAGCACTTCCACATCAAGATGGCTTAAACTGCACACTATTTGGAGTTAGCTTCATCCCTCTAGGTATAGAGGCCTTACCTTTTTGGTGTCCCTTTTGAGAACTTTACTAACCATTAGAACTTGAAATACTAATTTACCTTAAAACAGCTCAACTTATGAGAGACAATGGCTAGAATTTTTAAAAGACAATGATTATTCATTATTATCTTCGGAAAGCCAACATGGTAGTTGATGCAGAGACAATGGCTAGAATTTTTAAAAGACAATGATTCGAAAATTCATTATTATCTTCGGAAAGCCGACATGGTAGTTGATGTTCTTACTAATAATTCTGTTATAATACTATAATTTGTTTGCTGAATGATGTGGGCATTACTTCCCAAATATTAAAAGCTAACCCAAGCTTAAGTGGAAGATTCAGAGCAGGCTAAATTGAGGTTGTGCGCTTGAGGATAAGCTGAGAAGATTTTCAAGAAGATGACAATGAAATTGTCAATTTTGAAGTATGACTCGGCGTACTAATCCACAAATGATTGGAGAGAAATCATTTTATGACAATCACATGTTTCAAAATATATTATCCAACCTGGAGTCAATGTGATGTATCAGTATTTGGAGTAATACTTTTAATAGACTGGACTTGAGAACAATATGATTGAATCTGTGAGGAAATGCTATACTGTTTGGTTGTTAAGACCGAACACCAAATACCGAATACAACTTTACAACTTTTGCAAGAGGATGGTGTGGTGATGGACTTTGTGATCAGAATGTCATGATTGTCATTAGGACATGACATTGTTTAGGTGACTGCAGACCATTTCACAAATAGTGCTATCTTCTTGTTGTTTCGTCAAATACAAACATAATTAATCTTGCTTAAGTTTAGTTAGTGACTATTGGTCGACCACATGATGTCATACACCATTGTGTATGATTGGGACGAGTAATTTATGTCCAATTTGTGGAAGTGTATCCAAAAAAGCCCTAAGAACTCATCTGCAGATTGATGGGTGTTTTTAGTTGGCATTCCATTTGAAAATCTATTCAGATTGTGTTGTTGATTTTGGATAGCTAGGGATAACATTGTTTTATTAGTACAGTTTTCATACAACAAAAATCATTAAGCAAGCATTGGAATGGCGCCATATGGTCTTGTATGAGCGAAGATGCATATCATTGTTGTGTTGAATTGAAGATGGATGGAGAGATTCACCTTTGGACATTAGTTGGTTGATGAGAAATTTAAGAAGACGAGTTATTCTGGAAAGATTATAGATGGTGTAAGATCAACAGAAGTATTTGGCTCCAAAGTATAAAGATTCCACTGTAATGCTGGTGATCAACTCTTCCTGAGGATTAGTCAATTGTCTAGGGAAAGCTCTATGATTTATTGGACTTTTAAGACTCTTGTGTGTGCTAGTTTAATCGCATAGAGTTTGATATTATTGCGGTGTTAGGAAGTGCACGATTTCTTCTATATTTCTTCACTCAAGCAATATCTTCTGGGCTCAATGTTTGTCATTTCCTATGACTTATAAGAGATAAAAATTCATCCTAATTTATATTTTGAAGACCAACCAAAGCAGAACCTAGCTCAACAATGTCAATCATCGTGTACTAAGAAGATTCTGATGGTCAACATTCTTTGAAATAATCAAATTGAATGTGAAGTAGATACTGAGAGGAGATGCATGTGTCTTTACCTCTTCATGAGTGCTTGTATAAATTTCAAAGATGAAATTCTTTAATTGGGGCGGCGGGATTATAATTCCTAAAGTATTTAAACCTAATCTTTTCATTGTTTTGACCAAAGATGGATGTCCAGATCAAGAGCATAAGCCAGGCCCATGTTGGTTGATCTGATTCAATTTAGTAACAGATAGATTAATGCCATGGCAATTCAATTAGGAATTGCCAATTTAATGCTTGCAGAGTAGTTTTATAAGGTGTGAAGATGATTTCTAATAGGATAAGTGAAGGGGTTGATGGCTGAGTGGATGAAAATATATTTAGGAGTAACTTTATATGATCAAATGGATTTTTTGTCAATAGCCAATTTGAAGTGCCAAATAGATTTAAGAGACTCATTTGTGTTACATTTCTGATGGATATTTGGATTTTATGAAGAACTTTTAGTGGTCCCCTCTTTATCCAGCCATTTACCTTGGACTAAATCAGGCAATACGACTATTCATGTGGAAGTAGTGGAATTAAATAATCCATATAAAGTTTCCGCTTGTCATAACTATTGGGAGGCCTTACCTAGTGGCTAAGAGTAGGCAATCTAATGATATGAAGGGTCATTATCTGTGTCATAATTAGGAAATTAGAGATACTACTCGAGAAGGCCATCATAGATTATGAGAGATATGAGATCAAGCTGTTATTGTCACTTCTTGAGCTTTAAAAGGAAAAGTAAGGCTGTGAATTTTTTATTATGAGTGAAGAAAGTAGTTGTGACAGTGAGAAGGCTGTGAGGGATACTCAGCTCTTTATGACTATGTTGGGATGGAAGTTCTTGAAACATTATTTTAGTTTAATTTTCCGCATTATGAAAGTAATTTCGTAGTTTTTTTCTCTTAAAGTGTCCATTGTATATGCATATTGGATACCTTATTATGAACTGTGACACTAGCATATGAATACTAAATAGATTGTGCTCTATGGTACTAATATATGATAACTTGGGCTGACAGGCTCTACTAAATGTAGCTCTAGAATATGGTAATTGATGACAAGTGAATATGAAGATCGTAGGTCCTGGAGCTTAGTTCTAAAGCGTCGAATGGAAAGCACGTCAAGCAAGCCAAACTGGTGGGATATAATAATTATGCGTGACTTGAAGATGATTATATATCGATTATGACAAGTGGCTGCATGAATTTATAATATAATCTAATAGTTATGCTTTTATTAACACTTATGAATATATTATGTTTGAATTTTTTAGTGCTTTCTATGACTGTATTAAGCAATCTCATAGAGCATGCATTCTATTATAATGCATTAATCTTTTCATTGAGTTTTATCTCACTTTTTGTATTTTATCTACAAGTGAATTGTCAGTACAGGGCAGGGATGTGAATCAAGAGGGTGAGCAGTAGGGATCCTAATCGGATGGATTCTGATGGGATCTAAGATTCACTAAGCCTCTGCATAGTTTGGTTTGTGTTTTATTAAGCAATTTATTTTAAGAAATGTTAGATTGGACACTATAACGCTTTAAGAACGATGGATAATTATAGACTTGGGCATCTTGTATGAATTTGTTTGAAATTATGTCACTTTTAATTTCCGTTCTGTTTTAAAATGTCAATTGTATATCAAAATACTTTAATTAAAGGTGCCTTAAATCATCCAAATGTATTTGTGTCGAGCTAAGCATGTTTTTGAACAATTAGATTCCCAAGTTGATTTAGTTGGATCAACTCTAATTCTATTCTCATCTTATTGGGCAGGGGTCCTAATTTTTAAACTTGGTCTGGTTAATTGGATGTGATTGCTTCTCTCTTCTTAAGCCTCAAGCATATTGGTCATTAGTCAAGAGAATTTGTCTGGTCTGCATCAAAATTTTGAATTGAATTTAAAATACTTAACTTTTCTCCTCATATTGTTTTTTTATTATGGTGTGGTTGATGGATGGTTTGATTCTTTTTTAGAGATAAATGGTAAATCTGGAGAGATGCTTGGTCTCTTGGATTAACACTTGATGAAAATGCTGTTTGATTGGGGCATTTTAGTCCTTTGGTTGGTTGGAGGGTTTAGGATCGATACAGGTCATCTCTAAAGATCGGTGCTTAATCATTGTATCTGTAGGGCAAAGTGATGACTGCATGAATCCACCTTGAGATTACTGTTTTTGGATATCTCCATCGAGTTGCTAGATTTGTGTTGATGGCTTGGAGATTGATAATGACCCCCTTAGTCTTTGATTGAAGTGTTTTCATGGATCTTTAGATGATCCGGAAGTGTAGATTTTGAAAGACCATTATCCTTTTATACAACCATTACACAAAAATTGCGTCAGCATGACTTTTTGTTCCTTGATTGGATAAATTGGATTAATCCAGAACTAATACTTTCCTTTAGGGATGTATCACACCTCAGTCTGTATGACCATATTTATATTAACAATGAACCAACCATCAACACCATCAATATTATTAGAGCGGCCATCTTATTTTATTCAGTTAGCTTCAGGAGCTATTTTACATAGATATCTAAAGGTCTTACGAGGAGCTACTTCATTTGGCTACTTCTCTAGAAATCGTCATGCTCTGTCTTTAAGCATCATTCATGATTTCATCTTCCATACTTATTTGTTCCTTTAGATCTTAACATTCTTTTGCCGTTTGATGTGCAGCATCATTCAAAGAACAAGAAATGCTTTATTTGCAACACACCAACGCTGGGTATTTTTAATACAGCACATGAGATAAGGAAAAAGATGGCACAAGAGAAGCAATAGTTATGGTACTTGCCCAGCACCCTTTTCCGTAAGTTATTCTTAATGATTTTTTTTTTTAAACTTTTCTTTTGTTTTGGGGTGTTGAGTTCAACCAGCATCCTCTAGCATGCGAATTCGCTTATTACTTATTGAAACGCTGGTGGAGTTGAATGCATCCCTAAATGGTATACAAGTGCTCAGGGATTTCATTATATTTGTGCTCTAATTTTTATCTTTTTTATGAAATTGTATATTTCTATTTCCAATGGGTTGGTTTCGCTGGCTTAGTGCATGAGTAGAAAAGTGGATCTCTCATCCTGAAACTGAATGGCCTCCAACATGCTTGCCACTACCTTCTAATCGTCAATCTCTTTTCTTAAAATGAGTAGTTGTTAAAATTTTGCATTTTTTCTCTTCTATCATCTTTGTTGTGTTTAAATTTGTGCTTTAAACAGTATTTTCTTTTTAGCATTTGGCACTTTGGATGGCATCAATCTAAGGTTGGTAGACGGGGCGATCAAGAGAGCAGTTAGGTAAGTTGTAGGATGAGAAAGGAGGGTGAAAAGTTGCTGGTGGCTAAGAAATCGTTACACTTAGTGGCTGGGACAGCAAACCAGAACTAGAAAATTGCAGGTCAGCTGCTAAACAGGTGGTATCAGAGGTCCTTGGTTGTTTGAGAGATATCAACACGTAGATCCACTCAAGTTACAGGTAAATCATTTGAGAATGATCAAATGATACTATAATTTGGCAAGGAAAAACTAAAGAAAACAGTTTATTTTTAATAAATCGAAACCTAAATGTGACATGTTAGGTTCCAAGCTACATACTTGTACCAAGACACATATTAAACCCTAATTATAAATCAATATAAGATGAACAAGGACCTATAGGGCCGATGGTCTAGCAGCAGGCTGGAATTTTCTCGCTTTGGTTTTAACTGGACGAAAAAATCTCATCTCGCATTTGTCTCGTGCTTGTCTCGCCCATACATGTTGATGGTAGAAAATGTTGTCTGCCATTTGCTCATGGCTCTATGCAGTATACTCTGTTCTATTTGCATGGCATGATAAGATGCACTAAAATGACGTGATTCATTTAGGCCATGCATGGGCAATTGTGCACAGCGCATTGCTCTTATGATGCATGCTAAGTTGATTTTTAAGATTTAATTTAAAAAAATGATAAGTAAATTTAGATACATTTGTTTCAATTCTTTTATCTTTGCACATTTAAGATATAAACTTTAATATATATTTATATAACACTCATTTTTAATATTAAATCAAAAGTACCAGTAATACTATGTTTTAAAATTGAAGTGCGCCTTTTCATGAATATAATTTAATGTGATTATGTTACGAAATACTATATATGTAAATAATAAAGTTTAGGTTCTGAATATGTAAATATATAAGAATTATGTGGCACGTAGGAAAATTTCGCAATACATAATGAGCTCCACTCGCTCGATGAGAATGATGATGGAAATTATAATTCATGAGGTTATAATAATGGTGATGAAAAAAATAAAGTTACTTGACTTATGATGATAATGATAATTCTTCGAATGATTAATTTAATTATTTATAAAAATATTAGAATTGTAAAATGTAATAATATTTTTAAATTTAAGTAATTGAGATATTAGACACTTGAATTTAAGTTTTCTTTTTTATGTTCATGCTATTTTATCTTTCAATTTAATGTTATTTCACATTTACTTGTATTTTTTTACTAATGTTTTTAATATTTTGTGCAATATTTAAAATGGCGTGTGCTACGCTATGCATTATGCGTTATAGCTTTATGGAGACTTTTGTGTTATAGTGTGCCATTCACCATTGATAAAAATTTTCGTGCTTGACGGGATACTCTCATGTTACTCACCTCCCTAGAAGCTTCTAGATTTCCGTAGTAGGACAACAATTCAATGATGTTAAAGGTAGCAAATTGCAGTATTTCTATATATCTACCTTATATGCAATGTCATTGATCTTCTTAACATTTCTAAATAGACCGTTAGTTAAAAGCTTGAGTTTTCCAAATTACTACGTAGGATACATTTTCTTCTTCAATTTAATTCACACAAAGTCACCTTTCTTAGCGACCTGGGCTTTCCTAAACTTTTTGCTTGCTTCTGATACTTAGCATTTAGCTTATTTTTTTAGTGAAGTCAATTTATACCAGCCCAGATTAGTACATGATGTGAAGAGATATGTCTGATAATGTAGGATGTCATTTGGCTAAAACTTGAAGACAATACATCTGTCTACACTCCCCTTTCCAGAAACACTTTTGTCATTTGGCTAAAACTTGAAGACAATACATCTGTATACACTCCCCTTCTAGTTCCAGAAACACTTCGGTTAGATGCAAGCATAAACTTTGTGGTGGGTTTGCCACGGACATACAAAGTAAGAATTCTATTATGATGGTGGTAATCTATTTTTCCAAGATTACACATTTTGTTCCTTATTATAGATCGATGGACGTGTCACACGATGCAAACTTATACTTTCAAGGAGATTGTTGTCTTCATGACATGCCCATAACCATCACTTCAGATAGAGCTGTTAAGTTTCTACACCATTTCTGGTGGACCCTATGGGTTAAGCTTGGCATATTACTTCAGTTCAGTTCAGTTCAACGGCTCACCCACATAAAGATGGGCATATAGAGGTTGTAAATTACAATTTGGGTAATCTTCTCATGTATTTTGTGAGAAAAAAACATCAGTGAGATTTGATTTTTTGCAGGTTAAGTTTGCCTTAAACCAATCCACTAGTTAGTCTATAGATCATAGCTCATTTGAGATTATATAGGATCAAATTCCTCTTACTAAGATTTAGTGCCAATGCTTCTAGCTATCGAGTTTAACACATACGTGAACATGAGATTCATAAGTTACATGAGTTGTGAGGTTAAACATTATTTAATAAAACATTAAATATCAAAAGCAAACAAAAATGTTCAGGACAAGTAGCGTCTTTAACGAGGGTGACAATACTGATCAGATTGAAGAATAGATTTTTTTTGTTTCTTTTGCGATATGCTCAAGCTTAAAGCTGATAGTCCATTCAAAATTACTAAGTTGATCAAAGATAATGCCTAAAAGATTGATTTTTTTTGGGAGATTACTATATTTCTGTTGCATTTAATGTTATTGACTTTTTGTCGAATTACAAGGATCTAGATGTTTTCAGAGATCAAAGTGTAGCCTATCTTACTCAAGGAGAGTGACATTAGAGCAGCAATGGGATTCCTCAAACTCCTACGTCGTAGGAGTTGGACAGGAAGGACTTTCCTGTCCCGAAACTTCTATAACGGAAAATTTAGGCTACTTTGTTGGATTGGTCCTTGTACACTCTTTTATTATACTAATTTCGAATTGAATTAGGGTTTATTTTTGCTTGAGACTATTATTATTATTATTATTATTATTATGGCAATCAAATTCTAATTAAATTCCTGACCATTATTACTTATTATTTCATGCTATTAGCTTCAATTCCCTCGTTATGTATTTTCTTCTTCGCCTTATTCTATTTTATACTTTTTCGATTTATTTTATTTTGTTTTATTTCTTTCTTTTGTTGCGTCTATTGTATTTGGGTTTAAATATCCCCTCGTCTATCACTAAAATTGAATTGAGCTCTTCAATTCCAATTCTCAACATGGGTTCAGAGCATAAACCTAGATCTTGCAGCCGCCGACCTCTTTTGCTAGTTCTAGCAGCCACCGACCTCCACTTTTTCCACTAGTCGGCAGTTCCTTCTTCTACAAGCGCTGCCATCTGCCTTTTCTACTGGCGCATGTTTCCAGCAGCAGCATCACATTTACTATAATAAGCAACAATCGCAGATCTCGTCAGTCTCTAGTTCTAGCCGCTAGTTGCACTTTCTCGTATGTTTCCAGTCGCAGGTTTCATTGGTTCTATAGTCGCCTGTTCCAGCAACAACATCTGCCATAAACTGGAATTCATCTGTCGAATTCTTGCAGTTTATTCCCGCATGTTCCGTCTGAATCTTGACAACCTTCTATAGTTTCTTGATTTTATTTCTGCAGGTTCCTGTCTATTTCCTAACAACCTTTTGTAGTTTCGTGCAAGTATGCAAATTCCCACAATTGTATCTTTCTGTTGTGACGTTACTGGAATTCATCTATGTTTCAGAACCATAACATCTCCTTTGGCTCTATCGGACCTCCAAAACTGAATCACCTTTAGAAGCTGTTTTTGATTTTACCAGAGGATCGAATTCAACCTCCGTTCCCTTGCATACCGGAGGACTGGAAATCAACATGAGCTTTTTTATCACTACCCATAAATTGAACGACAGTAACTTTCTCTAACAGTCCCAAGCAGTGTGTTTGTTTATCAAAGAACGTAGGAAGTTCAATTACCTCACATGATTGATTTCCGAGCCTTCAAAGACTGACCTGTTTATAGAGCCTGGGAAGTGGAGAACTCTATGGTCATGTTGTGGCTGATCAACTCCATGGAGACTTCGATTGGTCGTTCATATATGTTCATTCATTCTTCTAGTGCTCTCTGGACGACTGTCCGTGATACCTATTCGGATGTGAGAAATTTCTGCTAATTCTATGTGATATCTAAGAAAATTCGGGAAGCAAAAGGGGTCAATGACGTGACTCAGTACTATAATGATCTTGTTGCATTATGAATGAAATGCAACCTATACTACGACTATACTTGAGATTCTCCTACGGACTTATCCCTCTTCTAGAAGCTCGTAGAAAAGGATCGTATGTTCCAATTCTATGTTGGTCTTAACAAAAACCTTGATGAGGTGCGGTGCTGTATTTTTGATCGGGATCATCTTTCTACTGCTCGTGTTGTTTTTACCGAGTTTCGTCGGGAAGAAAACAAGAAACTTGTCATGCTCGGTACTTCTACACCTTCAGCTGAGTCATCCGCTTTGATCTCAAATAGTGCTAAGCCCTCATTGATGCCACCGCGAACTGGTAACTTCACTTGTGATTATTGTCACAAGTCCAACCACACTCGGGATAAATGTTGGAAACTTCACGGTAAACTGACATACAAACCTTTGGCCAAATCCTCTACTGCCGAGGGACTCACAACGACGATCAAATAAGGCACGACTCAACCATTTCATACTCTAAACATCCCCGAGTCCTCCAAATCACTAAAAAATTAGATGTAGCAATTTATAAAGCTTCTTGAAGCCAATCAAGCAGCTCAAGGTCTGTCAACCTCCCACGTTCGACAAGGTACTCTTCTTATAGCTCTCACCATTTATTCCTCTAGTCATTGCATTATTGATTCAGGAGCCACGTATTATATGACTAGATGTTCGCGAGCTTTCTCGACTTACTATCCTTGCTTTGGAAAAGATGCATATATAATTGTCGATGGTTATTGTAGTTCCATTGCTGATAAAGGATTGATTGCATTAATAACCGATCTAACTCTGGAGTCTGTTTTACATGTTTCACAGTTACAACGCATCTTGTTATCTGACAGCAATTTGACAAATGATATTCATTGTGCTGCTAACTTTTCGTCTAATGGTTGTGCTTTTCAGGATCGTTGTTCGAGGAGGATGATTGAAGTTGCTAAGAGGGTAGTTGAACTCTACTACTTCCAAGAGAAGAGCAAGGAAATTATTAATTCTTCTCTCAAAAGTTGTAGCTTATCTCGAGTCATTAAATATCCTATTATGTTATTAAATTGTCGTTTAGGTCATTCTAGGTTTCAATATTTAAAAAAGTAGTATCCTTTGATGTTTTCTAATAAAGTCCTTTCTAATTTTAATTGTGAGATATCAATTAGCCAAATATGATCGGGTCCATTACCCATTCCACAGTTGCGCTCCTTCTGCTCCTCTCTCTCATTCACAGTTACCTATGGACACCTTATCACACTCCTAGCCACAAAAATAAAATGTGGTTCCTAACTTTGATTGATGACCTACGTGAGTCTCCATTTTAAAAGACAAATCAGAAGCTGCTGTCACACACCAAAACGTGTACACCTTTGTTTTAACTTAATTCAAAACTCCTATTGAGGTCCTTCGAACCGATAATAGTCGTAAAATTTTAAACTATTTTGGGTGAACTGTTGGTGAGTAAGCTCATTCTCCACCATTGCTCATGTACGGTCACTCCTCAACAAAATGAGGTAGCCGAGAGGAAAACCCGTACCTCCTTGACGTCTCTCACTCCATCATGTTTCAATCAAACTAGCAGAAATGTTTTTGGAACGATACAATTTTCATTGCCGTCTATCTCATAAAAAGAGTCCCTTCTAAAATTAAAAAGTTTTGAACCTTCTTAACTGTCTTCATATCATGCTCCTCGACCTAGACGGGGTGTAAGTCCTCTTGTCGGAGTGTTCACAGTTTTGTAGCTGAACCTCCACTTTCTCTTTTTTCCTGAGGCATCATTTCCATTTGGGCAGGTATAAGTCTCACCTCTTGAAGCTCCAGCTTTTTAGTTGAATGATAGAGTTTCGTTCATTTGATCTTAGGACTACCGAGATCACTGTGGATGACGCAATTCACAGATTGCTGACCAGCGATCTCAAGTTGTGTTGGGTCGACTACCTTCACGACTAGGTAGACTTAGGGTCCTAGTGGCTTGGGATGACGGGTCCGTGGTACTCCGACCTGGCTACCTCTACTTTCTAGGATTCTCTTCCCTACCTTTTTTACTACCTCTGTTGAGCCACTTCTGCTTCTTTGACTTCGTTGATGTCACTTTGACGGCCCGATGCCGATAAGCTGCCGCCTGTTCGGGATACGACGATTTGTCCTGTCCTTACGATCTGGATGTGCTATGACTTATTGGGATACCCCTGTTGAAGTGATTTATGGTTATTTCGTAGGTTTCGTGAGCTAAGAAGCCGTTACCCATTTGGGTGTGGGAGATTCACTCTCCGCCCGATGACACAGCGTGAGCTTCAAAGCATTGAGATCATTCCATACGAAATAATCACCTTTTGATAACTTACACCCCAGTTTCATGATGATAAAGCGAAACTCCTTCCATCGAGTCTTTTTGGGTATCCCCCGAGATGTAATTAACCAGTAATAACACGTTCCTCTGGGAAACTTTTGACCCCAAAACAAAAAAAATGTTCTTTTTGGTTCTCTGATTACGGGTGGCTTATATGTTGTTTTCGAGATACTTCGATCTGATTCTGTTTTGGACGTATACTCTCGACCCATCACACGAGAATTATCTCTACATAAGTTTTCCGTCTCTTTTCTTTTTTTTTGATTTTTTTGCCTATTTGATATCATACGTTAGTTCGCTATTTGATTCATCTCCTCTTCGAGTCATTCATCTGGTTCGGGAGGGAGATTTACTCGAATAAAGAAATTATACGACGACATACAAAAAAGCAGGCTAGCGACTCCGATATCTAAAAGAATCAAGAGAAAAACAATCTGGCGACTCCGCTGGTTAGGAGAGAGAGAGAGGTTATATATATATATATATATATATATATATATATATATATATGGGAGAGGATGCGTGGGTTGATAAGAGAGAGAGAGAGGTTTTTTTTAACGTAAGGGATAATAAGGGATAGAGGGGTGTTTTTTTTATATTATTAACTTATTCTTATATAATATTATAATATAACAATAGTGATATTATTAATATTATAATATTTCTCCCACATTTCAGGCTGGAATGTTCTCGCAGCGAAGTGGACGTCATTTCTGACTAAAGTCAACGTTCCAGACGCATCGACGTTCTGGACGTGTTAGCACGGTCCATTTCATGATTCGGGGTAATCTGGGCCACCTTTTTTAATAATCGAGTAAAAAATGATAATTCGTGTATTTAAAGCTCGTCCGCGAAGTCGTGGTGAAATGAGTGTCCTCCCAGGGTAAAATCGTCGTTCCGGACGTGTTAGTGCGGTCCTTTTTGTCATCCGAGCTCATCCGAAAAACTTCGCTGATGATCGGGCTAATTCGAGCTAAATTCATGTGCGTCGCGATAACTAAATTTTGTTGATCATAGGTGGACACCCTGCACCTATGACATTCAAAAATTGATGCCAACAAAGGACCCCCAACAAATATGTTGCGCCACTGAGACGCAGTGCACTTGTTGACAGCATCCTCAAAAGAAAGTCTCTCCTGGTAGTCGAGGTAACATCCTAAGAGAATGCTAAAAAGAAAATCTCAACCAAGTCAGATAAATTGGACAGGATATGGTCGAGGGTGTGGCTAGCCAATCGAAACCGGTCAACCACAAAAATAGGTTCAGAGGCCATAAAGGCTTAACCACAAAAATAGGTTCAGATGCCACAGAGGCATGATCCATTGAATCTCAACCAGGCCAGATAAACTCGACATGGTATGACTGAGAAAAAGTTTGTCCGACCATATTCGAAACGACACATCGATTTGTCTGACCTTATTCGAAACAACAGAATCGATGGAAACCCCATACCTGACCTTATTCGAAACGGTAGGGGAGAAGACTCAATTATCTCGTGTGACCAAGTCTCCTGTTATGTTTCCCCTGAAAGAGACCCCGACTCCGAGATCTAAAAAGAACCAAGAGAAAAACAATCTGGCGACTCCGCTGGGGAGGAGAGAGAGAGGCTGCCTTCTTTTCTTTTAATAGGAGAGAGGGGGGGGGCTTTTTTGCAAAAAAAAAAAATATGGGAGAGGGATGAGGGGTTGATGAAAGAGAGGTTTTTTTTTTTTGACCGTGTGGGATAATAGGGAGAGAGGGGGTTTTTTTATATTATTAACTTATTCTTATATAATATTATAATATTATAATATAATAATAGTAATATTATTAATATTATAATATTTCTCCCACATTTCAGGCTGGAAATGTCCTCGCAGCGAAGTAGACGTCATTTCTGACTAAAGTCAACGTTTCAGAAGCATCGGCGCGGTCCGTTTCGTGATTCGAGGTCATCCGGGCTACTTTTTTTAATAATCGAGTAAAAAATGATAATTCGTTTATTTAAAGCTTGTCCGCGAAGTCGTGGTGAAATGAGCGTCCTCTCTGAGCGTCCTCTCCGGGTAAAATCGGCGTTCCGGACGTGTTAGCGCGGGCTGTTTCGTCATACGAGCTCATCCGGAAAACTTCGCTGATGATCGGGC
>NW_018164622.1:1065330-1066491 GCF_001263595.1 Phalaenopsis equestris | reverse complement strand
TCCCACTTTGGCCACACCTCTTCCTTCAGTCCTCGTCGGTGACGTCCTGACGGCCTGTCTCGATGCCGGTGTCCAGATCCCACCGGCTTTAGTCCCTCTCCTTCATGTGAGATCTAAGGCATGCCGCCCCTTTGCCTCTTCGGCCAGCGGCCTTGCCACACCTTGCTACCACTGATGGCCTCGCCTGTTTCCTTCCCTTGGAAGCCAATAACTTAAGCCACCGATGACCTCGTTGTCTCTCCCTCGCTAGAACTCCAATCGTTAGCAAGGAATTTGTGTCGTAAAATTTAGGAGACCCCTCCGACCCTTCTCGTTAAGGCATACATTTTGGTCAAATTTTCATATGATTCGATGTTTATTTTCAAATATTTTGTGTACCTCACTGATTCTTGTCTCTCTTGCTCTTAATCCTAGATCTATTCTACCTTAGTTGCGAAGCACGCCAGTGCACGGACCGGACGTTGATGGCTTGGAGCAAGCAAATAAAACGCGTCTGCAACCATCACGGTGGTGAGATTTTCTAACTCCTAGCTGGCCCTGGGTTGTAGTGGTGTCTAGGCGTGTGGGTTCGATCACCCACACATGGTGCGTGCGCCAGCATGGGTCGGCGCAACTACGTGCCTGCGTGATGGATCATTGGATTTCCTAGAGTTAGCTATTAGGTTATGATTTCCAGTGCGTAGCCAACACCCTCCGTAGAGCCGAGTGTCTCCCCTTTATTGTGAGCCTTAGATCTTTATCCTGCCGGGTTGGAATCTCAGTTTCCCACAGTTTTGGCGCTTTTAATCTCTTTGGGAGGGATTAGTTGAGTTCAATCTTAGATGACAGTAAATACTTTGTAGCTAGTCCGCCCTATGAACAGTGGAGGGTTTCCCCTATGAGAAATCGGAGGAGGAAACCCTCCACATTGCCACACCCAAGCTGGAGGCAGCGATGCCATAAATCCAAGTGCATAGGCCCTAGATATCTATACGAGGTCGTTAGTGATTGAGTTTAATTGCATCTGCATGAACCATTTGATGCATTTTGGTGTGTTGATCATATTACATGTTACATGCACGATCACTTAATCACTTTGGTTTGATCGGCCACCCCAGCTTGGTCGACCGACCGCTTTGGTTCGACCAGTCGCCCCGACCCGGTCAACCGGCCGCCACTATC
>NW_018164622.1:1063434-1064878 GCF_001263595.1 Phalaenopsis equestris | reverse complement strand
CTCTTCGTGACATCCTTTAGATCCTTCGGATCTTTAGGATGGAGCTGGTATGGCGACCTCGTCAAAGTTATACTATACCCGACTTACCCTGCACTTAGATACTAGGTTGGTACACTTTTTGTTAGTGGTGTGTTAGGCTAGGATTTAGGGTGCTAGATAGTCTTTTTGATGTCTGGCTATTGTTCACTGTTGGATTGTTTGCCCTAGTCAGACATCCTTCTTTTGCATTGTGCTTATGGTGTGACTATATGCTATATATATATGTGGTAATATGTTAGGGCATTTTTCTACAGGGAGCCATGCCTATTTATGCACACACACAGGTACCGCTATGGGGGAGCATGTGATGATTTCTGACTCTTTTGCTTGCAGGTGCTACTTAGGTCCCTCACTTTTAAGGCATGACTCATTATACGTCATATGAATGTGAGCTTTCCCGCTAACACTTGTTTTCATGCAGGATTAAGTCTTTTTCTTTTCTTATATACTTTTAGATTTTAAGAGAGTCCTGTAGCAGAAATAAAATATGGGCACGGGCTCCAAGAAGTTTAGCGCGGGAACCACGTGGAGGGGATCAGGAGCAGATGCCGTACCTCGTATCTTAATTCTGCATTTTATATTGATGTATATAATTAGAACCAGACATGTATATGCGGAGCCCGACCACCTTTTTCTTTTCTGGGATATGTTGCCGACCCAGTGGCGCCGATCTTTTATTATTTTATTTGACTTATTTTGCTTTTTGCATCATGTTGCATGCCTACACTTGCATGTATTTTCATTGTTTCTTTCTATGGTTTATCTGGGATTTCACAATGCAACATAGGCTTTTTTAGGATTTAAATTCCTAGTGTTCTACAAAATCTTAAATAAAATATTCAAGATAATTAAAATTTAGGATTAAAATATTCAAGGTTTAAAATTTACAATTTTACTTTCCTGCATATATTAATAGGGCCTCCACAATGCTTAGGACCGCTCTAGATAATTGCATTCATATTTTCATGTCCCAGGAGGAGTCCCCATACTTCTCCAACCTGACTGAACCAACATACCCTTATATAGGTGATTGTCTAGTGCGCATAGGGTGTTAAAAAGCTCCCCGCCCCATACGGGGTGTAGGTCCTTTTGTTTGGAGCGTTTCTAGCTTTGTAGCTGAACCTCCCTTTCTTTTCTTTCCTGAGGCAGGAGCCCCCCTGGCCCCTTCGGCTGATATAAGTCCCACCTCTTGGAGCTCCAGCTTGTAGTGATAAGATAGAGTTTCCTTACTTTGACCTTAGGGCTACCGAGGTTCCCGTGGATGATTCAATCTACGGATTGCTGATCAGGAAACTCAAGACGTGTTGGGTCGACTACCTTCACGATCAGGTAGACTTAGGATCCTAGTAGCTGTGGATGACGGGTCTGCGGTACCCCGACCTAGTTACATCTTCCTTTTAGGATC
>NW_018164622.1:1054220-1060299 GCF_001263595.1 Phalaenopsis equestris | reverse complement strand
CGCATCATGCACTAGTGCTCTGGATTTTGGCGCATAATGCGTCAAACCCCAAAATTAGCTGTTTTTGCTCCAAATTTTGTTTCTTTTGCCATTTTGCTCAAAATGCCTAAAAATGGTATACCTGCAACAAAAACACAAAAATGCCTTTCCTTAAAGTGCAATATCACAAAAAATAAGTATAAAATGATACTTAAAACAGTATATTATTTTTATGTATCAGACCTCTTGCCACAAGAGAAAAACTAGGCCACCAAAAAGAGGGAAAATCAATGTAAATTGGTGGATAACTGCCACCTAGCCAAGAATTTCTATGAAACATGTCCATGAAGACTTGATAAAGAAAGTGAAAGATCCTAAAGAGGCTAGTCAATTGATAAAACATAGAAAACGTAGGCAGATAGAGATAGCCTAGTTGGGGGTCTATTGATTTATCCTTCTAACTTATTAGGACCCTAGGTCTACTAATACATGAAGGTAGTTAACCCAATATGGATAGAAATCCATGTGTTTCATCCTCCAAAGTGATTTAATAGACCCAAAGTCAAAAGAGCAAGATGTCTAAACTCCTACGATTCTAGTTGAACCAAAATGAAAGATTAAGAATTATACATGACAATGGTATGGACAGAAAATGTACACATAAAGAAGCAAATAATATTATTTAGCTATAAAGAAGAATCACCCCCACAAAATGGCTTACCATCCCATCTAGATCATTAGGGCCTCTTACACTCTATACCATATTATATAGTCACCTAAGCCTATAAAATGTTTGTTGGGTCATTCAGGGTAGAAAGCCAAAGTACTTTCTTGGAAACATGTAGTATATATGCAATTATCTAAAATATCCTAAGTGTTGTGGTCCTATTAATTTACAAAGGGTTATGTTTTGCATATATAATAATTTTAATTTTATTCTAAAGGTCATGAAGGAAAGTAAAAATAAGAAATAAAACTATCATTTTTAAATTCATGAAAGTTTTAATCCTAAATTTTATTAAGAGAGAATCTTTTAAGGTTAAGCTTTTATAAAAAGATTTTACGCTAATGACCCTAATCAAAGAAATGCATCCAATCGAAACCACAACTCATAAAAAATATCGAACTCATGCAAAAATAATAAATTAGACACTCAACAAATAATAAAATAAGTCAACTGGTGTTAGGTCGACAAGATATCCAAGAAAATCAAAATAGCAGTCAGGCTTCACATATACAAACCAAATCCTAAATTTATACTATAAATGTATAATTTAGAATTAAGGTATGTAACCTGAGTAGTAGTTCCCAGTCTTGATCATATGGTGCTTGCTCTAAACTTTGGGACTTGTGCTCTTACTTTATTTTTAGTACATACTTATAGACTCTGAAATTGCATTGAAAAAGAATATAAGAAGACTCAATCTACAGAAAAGGGTCAATACTTGTTATTTCATGCAATGTATAAAAGGTCATATCTAGGAGGGGGGAACTAGCCCACACTTGCAAAAAATATGTTAGTCTAAATCATTATTAAGCTCCTCCCTGTTGAATACAATGTCTTATAAGAAAGACCACCCTAATATGTTAGTATTTAAATCTAAAAACTAGTAAAGCATGCAAAAGATACATAAAGAGTACATCAACAAACACAAATCAAATAAACAACAGTTTTGTATGAAAATTCATAACTACACCCTAGCCCTAATTCTAAATAGAAACTACAAGGTATTGTCTAACTAGCATCTATGTGTATGACATGTAGTGCAAGGCTATCTTTAGAATATTGGTGGGGTCACCAAGATGGCCCCTCCTATAACATCTGAGTAAGTTAACACATGCCACTCTATGTGAATAATTTTAACATAATTCTCTACTAGGATTGATTCTACGAGATTTGGTAATAATAGGATAACTCACATTACTCATCAAGACAACATAATGTGCAATGCTCATTTCCCAATTATCACTAAAAGTAAAAGAAAGTTATTTAAGTAATGTCACAAGGTTGTTCTCATTAAAACTTAAACTTCAAGGTGTAACAGGGTAAAGGGCCTTGTTTAGAGGGGCAAGATCCCCCTCAGATGTATGAACTTACACACAAGCAAGGATGGACAGACATACAAAATGAATGCACCTCAGGGACTAAACCAAAAAGTTATTGACGCTAGGTCAAAACACTACAAGGGAGGGAAATCAAAGAGATGCATACAAAATACTCAATCAAAGGGCCTTGATAACCTAAGCCCAAATGCACTCTCGAAGTCCAAAAATGCCATGAAAATGACACAAACAACAAATGGACACGAATGCAGCTACACACACACACACACAAATGTGTGTGTGTGTGTGTGTGTGTGTGTGTGTGTGTGTGTGTTAATGCATGCGCACATCCTTCATCAATGGGAGAGTGCTAAAATGTCATAAAAATAATGATAAAGAGTGAGCTATAACTTTTGAGAAGAAAAATAGTTGGCACCTTGATGTCGATAGGCTGCACTTAGGTGTCAGTTCCCTTGATCTCTTGAACAGAAAGTGAGTTGTGCCAACCCAATGTTGATTAAATATAATTGGTGATAATACTCAAATGCTATCCTACACACTTCACATAGGTAATCTACAAGAGACAAAATTAAAGAAAAGGAACTTACATTCAATCATGTTGACTACAACATGAGTGATGTATGTTCTACCAATTGAACTTGGAGAACCACAACCCATATGGAAGGGTGCAATAATAGTTCATGATAAAAATCTTAAAACCCCTAATCTATAAATCTTGGGGATCCATTTTTTTAGAACACCTGAACTCGTATAAGGATGTTCTCTACGAGAGGATCACCACCCATGTGAAGAATGTACAAACAACCTATGAAATATTAGATGAGTTCACCTGATTCATAAGGACATAAAACTCCTATGTTTTGATGGAAATCAAACCTGAATGATGGGTTGAATGCCTAATATTTGCTACATTGCTCGAGGTGGGACATTAACTACATGGACCTAAGTATGTCCAGGTTTTGTCATGTTATAGGACAATGCTATAGCCTTGAGCTAAGAAATGTGTTATCATTGCTCTGGAAATAGAGTTGCTTCACCAACTAATGGAAAAAAGTGTCATAAGGTGGGGTGGGGCTCAAGCTAGCCCTGCGGTGCTAGCCCCATACCAAAAAAGTACATATGATGAAGAGAGATTTGGAGCAACAAGCAACATTTGCACCACGAGAATACTTCACATCACCTTCTCACCTCATAGAGCCGAGGTGGGTGGAACAACATCATTACAGAGGTAATGATTCAGTGTCACTCAATATGAACTGGTGTATAAACACCTATACATGACATTGAGGTGTCAGTTAAACAATAAAAGTGTATGGAACCATGGAACCCAAAGGTGGCATCGTGGTGCCACAACTAGACTAAGACCCAAAATTTAGTGGTGAAACTCAAAAATGAGGCAATAAAGAGAACCAAGAGAGAACCTAACATAATCTTCTTCTAACAACAAACCTAATTCTATCTCCTCTAAGATAAAACCCAAGGCTCCACAAAAATGAAAATGAAAAGGGAAAAGTAATTCTCACATACCAGAGGGTTTATGTAGTCCCGTGATTCAAAGTGGTTTAAGACAGCTCCACTAACACTCTGACCTTGAAGACATGAGATGCTCTAGCCATCAATCACTTGAAAAGTAAAAAAGAAAGAGAGGATGTAAAAAAGTACATATGATGAAGAGAGATTTGGAGCAACAAGCAACATTTGCACCACGAGAATACTTCACATCACCTTCTCACCTCATAGAGCCGAGGTGGGTGGAACAACATCATTACAGAGGTAATGATTCAGTGTCACTCAATATGAACTGGTGTATAAACACCTATACATGACATTGAGGTGTCAGTTAAACAATAAAAGTGTATGGAACCATGGAACCCAAAGGTGGCATCGTGGTGCCACAACTAGACTAAGACCCAAAATTTAGTGGTGAAACTCAAAAATGAGGCAATAAAGAGAACCAAGAGAGAACCTAACATAATCTTCTTCTAACAACAAACTTAATTCTATCTCCTCTAAGATAAAACCCAAGGCTCCACAAAAATGAAAATGAAAAGGGAAAAGTAATTCTCACATACCAGATGGTTTATGTAGTCCCGTGATTCAAAGTGGTTTAAGACAACTCCACTAACACTCTGACCTTGAAGACATGAGACGCTCTAGCCATCAATCACTTGAAAGGTAAAAAAAGAAAGAGAGGATGGTATGAAAGTCATAGATCTCTCTCTCTCTCTCTCTCTGAGGACTAAAGAATGGTTTAAACCAACGAGATTCACAAAATAATTAACCCTTGGGGCAACCTAAGGCTGACCCTTTGAAAGGAGAAAAGATGGGTCAAGTGTCATGGCATTAAGACACAAAAATAAAATCAAGCATTTTCCACACTATGATCGATAAGCTTTGATATCTTTTAACCAACACTTAAGCATTGGTTGATGGTGTTATGGCTCAGCTAATGTGGCAAGTGCCACATTAGCTTACATAATCAATTTGATAGTTAATGTGTTGACATTTTTTAGGTAGGAAATACAGCGTAGAGCACTTAACACCTCCATGTTTTTGATATGGCCATTCCATGTCAATTGTTGACCTCACTTTTGTGAGGGCTCGCCCCACCTACTTGCACATGACCTTAAATTAAGGTTTTGCTTACTTAGGCCTCACTACTGAAAACTCAAGATCCCAATTTTTTGGTTTAGTGGTTTTAGGATTTTGATCAGACGAAGAACCTAAATTGACCACCAAGGGTTAGACACGCCCTAGGTGAACCCAAATGACCACCAGAGGCTACACATGCCCCAGGTCTCCCAAATTAACCCAAAACCCTAGGGACTTACATATGAATCCTTAAAAACACTTTGACCACCAAATCCACCTTGGGAAAGGGGTCCACAAAAATTGATTCTTGGCCTCACCAGAGGCTTCCCTGACCCTATCAAACCTTAGAAACCTCCCCAAACCCTAATGTACCCTTTTGATGCCAAAATTTGATTGCACATTGGGATGGTCAAAACTAATTGGGTCTACCCCAATTTTGGTCAAATCTTGGCTAATTCTCCACACCCCCATCCAATTGAGCCTCACCCAACATGGCCATGACACCATACCATGTGGGGGACCCAATTGGCACAATGGGGTCAACCCCCATAATTCAATCAATCAATTAATTAATTAACTAATTAAAGGGGTTATGACATTACATTTGGGCCTAAAATTTGGGCTAAATCCAACCCATTAGCCTAAGCCCAAAACGTTAAAACCCATGGCCCATGGTTCATCCTTAACGGGTCACCCATGACCCAACTTACCTAGCATGACATGAGGAGAACCCATCAAGCTAAACCAGAATTTTCAAACCCTTGATTCGTGGCTTGGCCTCATCCATCGTGACACATGATGAGGGGGGAAAAATATCACCATACATGGCACTTAACTTAGCCCCATTGGACCAATCTCTAGTGAGTCAAGCCAGCTCATATATGATTTGTATTATCCGCATAGAACCCTTCCAATTAGCTCAAAGCCCTCACCAATTTACATTTGGGCCTAAAATTTGGGCTAAATCCAACCCATTAGCCTAAGCCCAAAACGTTAAAACCCATGGCCCATGGTTCATCCTTAACGGGTCACCCATGACCCAACTTACCTAGCATGACATGAGGAGAACCCATCAAGCTAAACCAGAATTTTCAAACCCTTGATTCGTGGCTTGGCCTCATCCATCATGACACATGATGAGGGGGGAAAAATGTCACCATACATGGCACTTAACTTAGCCCCCTTGGACCAATCTCTAGTGAGTCAAGCTAGCTCATATATGATTTGTATTATCCGCATAAAACCCTTCCAATTAGCTCAAAGCCCTCACCAACTTTTTGTCTTCACCATGCTTAACACCATGCTGAGCCCATCATGGAAACTTGTACAGTTGACTAACATTGCTCAAATCTGAGATTTCTCTGAGACTCCTCCGAGGGAGCCACCCAAGCTTCTCTAATCAAAACCAAGCCTCTCCAAGGCCTCCCATGGCTAATTAAGAAGC
>NW_018164622.1:1047013-1053704 GCF_001263595.1 Phalaenopsis equestris | reverse complement strand
AAATTTTATAAGACGGTGGTGAGATCTACAATGCTTTATGGCGCTGAATGTTGTCCTTTAAAAGAGAAGCATAATACTAAGTTAAGTGTTTCCGAGATGAGATTGATTAGGTGGATGAGTGGCTTTACTCTTATAGACAAAATGCGAAATGATATATCTGTGATAGGGTTGGTGTAGCTTCTGTGATGGATAAAATTAGAGAAAGTCGTCTTAGATGTTTTGGTCACATTAAGCGTCAACCATCTGATGATCCGATTTGGAGAGTAGATGTTTTAGATTCGACTTATGTTAGAAAGTCAAAGATAGACCTAGGAAGACTTGGGCTTATTGTATTAAAAATGATCTTAATTTACTAGAACTAAATGAAAATATGACACTAAATAGTACACAATGGAGAAAAAGGATTCATGTAGCTGACCCCACGTAGTGGGATTAAAATTTTGTTGTTGTTGTAAACTAAAATGAGTCGAATAAAAACTAACAAAAAATTATACTAATTTATAATTCAAACTTAAATTTTTTTTTGTATTGTGAACTAACCAGCCGAACACTAGCAGTTAATGGGCTGAACAAGAGCCGGCCCAACTCCCTTTCAATTAGGAATAGTGCCTCTCTTTCGAAAAATTATTCCATGCGGATTGGCCCGGACCGTAAATCACATGATCTACGGTCCTGATGTATTTCGGTGGGTCCCACCTAAAATTTTTTATTTTTTTTTAAAAAAACAGAAATAATCCTGACCGTCGAACACCGCACACCGCATGATCCCCCTTTCGAAACACTAGCAGTTAATGGGCTGAACAAGAGCCGGCCCTACTCCCTCCCAATTAGGAATAGTGCCTCTCTTTCGCACTTCGCATCGCACGCGGGACGCGAGATTCCCTCCATAGCTCCTCCTCTCTGGCTGTCTCGGCAACGACGGCAAGCCGACGACAACATTTGGGAAGCATCGACGGGATCGGCGTACAAAGATCTTTGAAATTCCCAAAATTTTCACATACGTAAGGTAACCCGTAACCCTCTATATAGATTCAGAATATTTTCCCCTTTTGTTCTGTTCCTGCAGTGTTAAGCCATGAGTAAACTCAGTTACATGCATAAAAATTTTATTAGCTGTGTGCTAACTGATTTATCTTAGGAAGCCGTGAGCAAAATTATTTCAAAAAATTGATGAACTGTTTGAGTCTTTGGAGATCCTGGTGCCGATTATTCAATCATAACAAAAGAGTTAAATTCTTTAAATATTTCATATACTACAATAATTACTAGTTTATTCACATCTTGCCTACTGGGGATAATATTTTAGCTAACCATGGTTGTGTTTGTGAAATTGATATATTTGATAAGAAGTTGGAATTTGAGTTGATTATCTTGCCCATGACTCCTCCATTTCCCATTCCAATATCTGTGATCATGGCAAAAGAAAGTCATGAGAGCGATTATTTTGTTTTTAGAGTTTGAATAATATCTGAGAATAAATTTTATGTTTTCTCTAAGGTTGGAATATTGCATCCTCCTGTTTCAAGTGGTGCATTGGCTATGTCTTATTGAGTGCAGATGGCTGTCTTCTTTTATCCGAGAACTTCCTTCCCATCCAGTTTTGACATTTCACCTTTAGTTTTCTTCCTCTTTACTGTTGTTTATTAGCCTTCATTACTTCCGGTCTCTCTATTTCAACTATAACTCCACACCAGGTTTGATTCTTGCCACCCTTCTTTGACATCCAAGAATATTGCCAAACCTCTTAATCCATTATCAGCCCACTGCATAAAATGCAATCTACTTTGAATCATAGCTTCCAATCCTAAAACAACCCTTCACATCCATTTGCATCCATTTAGCCTTTATTAAACCACCTCTTAAATAACTAAATCTAATTAGCTCAAACTAACCCAAATCAAGATAAGCTTGAATCTCCCTCCACCACAATCCTCAAAAGGCCTCACCATTCTACCACAAATTTCAAATCAACCCTCCATCTAAACTAATACTCAATACTTAATTTGATCAATTTCAACGAACCTCAATAATCAAGTAATCACCTTGATGAATTTCAAGGATTGCCGAAGAATCATTTTGTTTTGATTGATTTGCTTGTTTAGCATATATTATTTTAATATTTCTATTAATGATATTTAATTATAAAATTTCAATTATATATAATGATATTATATATATTTTTATGTAAAGGTTTAACAAATAGATCGTTATTTAAAAAGAATAGAAGGGTGAAAGTTGATATAGAGATCTACCAGGTGACCTTGGACTTCGTCCTTCTATTTGGAGTTATGATGTTAATGATAGAGACAAAGTACGAAGAGCGTATTTGCTTAAGCGACCACATCAACCAAAGACTCTTAGTTTTCTTCAAACCGTGATAGGTAACATTGCTCGGAGATTTAGTTCGAAATGGTTCGAGGATCATCTAACTTCGCTACAGTGTAACGTTCAAAAAGATGCAACATATTGCCTCTATTGTTATCTATTTAAGCCTCATGAACTGGTTGATACAAGTTAAAGAGGTAGAGATTTATTTGTTAATTAAGGATTTAAAAATTGGAAGGAAAAAGAAAAACTTTTAGCTCATGTTGGACATCATATCAGTGCTCATAATAAGGCAAGACAAAAATGTGAAGATCTAATTAAGCCTCGAGTACAGGGTGTTTTTACCTTGTTGTTGATTAAGGATGAGAGGAATAAGAAAGAATATAAAATTATGTTGACTGCAACTGCTAATTGTGTTTAATTTCTTCTACGACAAGGGTTGTCATTTCGTGGGTATGATGAATCATCTGAATCAGCTAATCAAGGCAATTGTTTGGAGCTATTTTATTTTCTTGCGAATCATAATGAAGAAATCAAGAAAGTTACATTTGAAAATGCCAGCACAAAATTACAATTAACTTCACCAAAGGTTCAAAAAGAATGTTGTCAAGCTACAACAATTGAGACATTAGCTTACATAATTAAAGATATAAGTGATTCATACTTCTCTATCTTAGTTGATGCATCTTGTGACGTGTCAACAAAGGAACAGTTGGTTGTCGAAGTGAGATATATTAATAAAAAGTGACAATTTATTGAAAGAATTATTGTTGTTAAACATATTTCCTCAACAAATTCAGTCGCACTCAAAACAATTCTTGAATTCATACTTGCAAAACATTCATTAAGCTTACATAGGATACATGACCAAAATTCTTGAATTCATACTTGCAAAACATTCATTAAGATTACATAGGATACATGACCAAGGCTATGACGGGACATCCATTATGCGAGGTGAGTTTAATGGTTTGAAAACACTCATTCATAATGATAATCCTTAAGCATTCTATGTTCACTGCTTCACTCACTAGCTTTAGTTATGTCTGGTAGCTGTAGTAAAAAATCATTTGCAAGTTAAACATCTTTTTGAGTTCACTTCAAAAATCCTAAATACTGTTAGAGCTTTATGTAAGAGGAGTGATGCTCTTAAAATCATTCAATTTGAGAAAATTCTTTTGCTTATTAGGGTGGAAAATTTACTTAGCGCTTGTGGTTTGAATCAAAAAACTGCTTTGCAACGAGTTGGAGACACCCGTTAGAGCTCACATTTCTATACTTTAATTAGTCTTATGAAAGTGTATGCATCCGTATTTGAAGTGCTTGAGATTATAAAAGAGGATGAAGTGCATCATCAACAATCGTTGAAGCCGGTGTTTTAAGCGATGCAATGAAAAAATTTGACTTTATCTTCACAATGCATTTAATGATTGATGTTTTAGCAGTTACAAAAGAATTGTCACAATCTTTATAAGGAAAAAATCAAGATATTGTGAATGCAAATGATGCGAGAGAATGGATGAGATTTCTTATTAGAAGAAGTGTCTCGCTTTTGTAATGTTTTTGAAATTGATGTTTCAAATATGAACTCATCTTTTAATGCTCGAAGATCAATGAGGAGAGGTGAATAAACAAATTTGCTTCATTATCGTGTTGAGTTGTTCTAAAAGTTGAATAGCCATTTCTCTGAAGCAAATACCGAGTTGCTTATTTGTATAGCTCGTCTAAATCTAAGTGATTCATTCTCAGCTTTTGATAAGATTAAATTAATTCTTCTTGCAAATTTATATCCTAATGATTTTTCCATAGTTGAGCTTGTAGCTCTTGATTATCTGTTGTCCGCTTATATTCGTGACATGCACTCTAGAGATGATTTCTCATTTTTAAGAGGCATTACCAATTTTGCAAAACAACTTGTTAAAGCTAAGAATGATTCTGTGTATTCTCTTGTTTACAGACTTATTATGTTGGCGTTAACTTTATCAGTTGCTACTGCTACAGTTAAGAGATCTTTTTTTTTGCAATGAAGATTATCAAACATTGATTACGCAATCGAATGAGTGATGACTGGCTCAATGATTTTCTTATACCATACATTGAGAAAGAAGTATTTGACTTGATTCCTAATGAATCTATTATGCAGCATTATCAATCATTGTAAATAGATTGAAAGCTCGTAATCATTGTCGTGATCTCATTGAGAATATACATTCTTCTTGAATGTAATTCTTGTAATAGGAATTAGTTCAGAAGATGTTTTGAGCAGTTTTCTCCTTGGTTTGCTTGGTTTTCTCTGTGCATGCTTCCATTTTAAAATTTGCAACAAATTTTATTGGCAAGACTTTTTTTATAGATTTTTTTTTACTGATTTTAACGGTAATTTTTGCATAAATTTTATGATGTAAATGCGATATAAATTTTTTCTTGGTTAATATTTTTTTAAACTATATTTGCTTACATTGATTTGATTTCTCTCAACATTATCGAAACAAATGTTGAAATGAGATTATTATGCCAAAATTTTCAAACTTTTGCTTTAGAATGACTCATAAAATATTAGTACAAGGTTTGCATGTTTATTTTTTGAATTAAGAATATTGATTTGAGATAATAAAAAACATAATGGAGCATTTACATGCATACCACATTATTTTTTTTGTATTTATTTATCGAACACCTTAACTTTTTTGCTCACCTGCATAACACTAAAAAAATTTAACACCACATAATAAATCTGCCCCCCTGAAAACAAAGGCTGGTTCTGCCCCTACTATGGAGTATGATTTTTCAGAGTACATGCTTGAGGATGTCTATATAGAGTTTGTGAATGCAAACACTAAGGCCTTCGATGGATGCAAATTGCCAGAGTATATGCAAACACATGTCTACGTCAACTATGATGTCGAGAAGTTTGTTCCAGAAGAATGGAAAGTTACATATGAATTCACACTCCTTTCTCTCTTGGTCTGAAAAGCGAAAGCACTCGTCAAAATTTATCCTCTCGACACAGATGCCGCTCCACACCCGGTTAACACTGTAAAGAATACACCGCTAGAAAGGATGTAACACTTCATGAAACAAGCGATCAAATCTCAAACTCTTGGTCTGAAAAGCGAAAGCACTCGTCAAAATTTATCCTCTCGACGTAGATGCCGCTCCACACCTGGTAAACACTGTAAAGAATACACCGCTAGAAAGGATGTAGTACTTCATGAAACAAGCGATCAAATCTCAAGCTGTGTACAAGCTGCTCCTGACATCGTAGCGTCACTCCCGGCCACCGCCTTTCCGCCCGCTCGAGTTGAAGTCACAAAACCGTGGTACTGCTGCACCTTAAATGAGTGCTATGGAACCACCCCCTCTGGACATAGGCACAGGGATGCCCAAAATGGGTGTAGACCCCTTGCTCTGGGTGGCTAGGCGCGACATTGGAGCATAAGACACCCTCCTTTAGGTGCCTAGACACCCACCCTTGGGCGCGTTGGTGCCCCATATTGGGGCACCAGTTTCTATGTGCTATTGTTGTGTACCAGCATATAACTTTTGAGTTATCAATATGCTTGTTGCCCTTGATTATTCGGCTAGAGGATGGTCACCCGCCGGTTTCTGAATAGTTGCCTCTCGAAGACTTGGTCGATGTTACAAAGTTGGTAAGTGTTGGCGACATGTCAACACAAATGACTGACTTGTTGATGGGGAAACTTGCTCAGTAGGAACATCTATTTACTAGAGATCAGTTGTCAAGGCAAATGTTTATGGTGGGGGTCATACAAGAGAGGTTAATCACTTTGGAGAAGTGACCTGATTCGTGAAGTGAGGTAGCCAGTCACCTGGGTAAGGAACTCATGCGTTTGAAGGTTAAAGTGTTGTGACACATCATACTCTAAATTTGGTCAATTTCAAGTAATTTTGGTTGTTGGTAACTTTGTCCTTGGCTACGTCACTGTTGACCTCGCTTTCGGTCGAGGTGTAGTTTTTCCCTTCTTAGTAGCCTAGGATCTAGCCGTGGGACTTTTCTGTCGATTACTCCTAGAAAACTAGTGAAGGAGCCATTCCCGTTAGCAATTTTGAACTTTTCTTCGCTCGACTTGACGTTCCATGTAGTAGTCTTGACCGCTATTGCTTAGCAGGTAAGGCTACTCCGAAGGAACTCAAGGAGCATTCCTATAGGACTGCCGGCCATAGGATTGACTTTACTCGTTGATTTGGCGCCGCTGCGCTCTTCGCCGTCCCGTTTAATCGAATTCGAGCCGAAATTTTGGTAGGATTTGGGCCGCGACGCGTTTTTTAGCCTGATCGACGACGAGGTTGCCCGGACGACTCCGGATGACGAAACGGACTGCGCCGATGCGTCCGGAACATCAAT
>NW_018164622.1:1045267-1046927 GCF_001263595.1 Phalaenopsis equestris | reverse complement strand
TAACTTATATTAAAATCCCTAACCTAAATCTATCTCCCTCCCCGCCTCATTCTTTCGCATCTGTGGGCCTACCTCTGCCCTAGCGTGGCTCGTTCGATTGTCTAGCCCGCTCCTTCGTGCCGTTGGGAGATTTCATTCCCGCGTTCACCTCTCAAACGCGTTCGCCTCTCGCAGTCGCCTATCCCGTATCCTATCCTCTGCGGGTATCTTATCCAGTCTGCTCTCGATCCTCCCTGCCGCAGAACGTAGTCTCTGCGAGGATCATATCCTCTGTCTCTCGCGATTCTTCTTAGATCCGCATGCGATCCCCTAATCTTTCCCTCTACTTCTCTCTGGTTTATATGAAACTTTGTTTTGGAGCGTTTGGGGGGCCGAAAATCTTTCTAAGGGAGAAAACTCTGCTATTTTTCTTTCTCACTCACTTCTTTGATCTTCTGGTGCTTGAATCGGTTTCCTCTTGCTGTTGGAAGTGAAACAAGCGATCAAATCTCAAGCTGTGTACAAGCTGCTCCTGACATCGTAGCGTCACTCCCGACCACCGCCTTTCCGCCCGCTCGAGTTGAAGTCACAAAACCGTGGTACTGCTGCACCTTAAATGAGTGCTATGGAACCACCCCCTCTGGACATAGGCACAGGGATGCCCAAAATGGGTGTAGACCCCTTGCTCTGGGTGGCTAGGCGCGACATTGGAGCATAAGACACCCTCCTTTAGGTGCCTAGGCACCCACACTTGGGCGCCTTGGTGCCCCATATTGGGGCACCAGTTTCTATGTGCTATTGTTGTGTACCAGCATATAACTTTTGAGTTATCAATATGCTTGTTGCCCATGATTATTCGGCTAGAGGGTGGTCACCCACCGGTTTCTGAATAGTTGCCTCTCGAAGACTTGGTCGATCTTACAAAGTTGGTAAGTGTTGGCGACATGTCAACACAAACGACTGACTTGTTGATGGGGCAACTTGCTCAGTAGGAACATCTATTTACTAGAGATCAGTTGTCAAGGCAAATGTTTATGGTGGGGGTCATACAAGAGAGGTTGATCACTTTGGAGAAGTGACCTGATTCGTGAAGTGAGGTAGCCAGTCACCTGGGTAAGGAACTCATGCGTTTGAAGGTTAAAGTGTTGTGACACATCATACTCTAAATTTGGTCAATTTCAAGTAATTTTGGTTGTTGGTAACTTTGTCCTTGGCTACGTCACTGTTGACCTCGCTTTCGATCGAGGTGTAGTTTTTTCCTTTGACCTCGCTTTCGGTCGAGGTGTAGTTTTTCCCTTCTTAGTAGCCTAGGATCTAGCCGTGGGACTTTTCTGTCGATTACTCCTAGAAAACTAGTGAAGGAGCCATTCCCGTTAGCAATTTTGAACTTTTCTTCGCTCGACTTGACGTTCCATGTAGTAGTCTTGACCGCTATTGCTTAGCAGGTAAGGCTACTCCGAAGGAACTCAAGGAGCATTCCTATAGGACTGCCGGCCATAGGATTGACTTTACTCGTTGATTTGGCGCCGCTGCGCTCTTCGCCGTCCCGTTTAATCGAATTCGAGCCGAAATTTTGGTAGGATTTGGGCCGCGACGCGTTTTTTAGCCTGATCGACGACGAGGTTGCCCGGACGACTCCGGATGACGAAACGGACTGCGCCGATGCGTCCGGAACATCAAT
>NW_018164622.1:1042418-1044428 GCF_001263595.1 Phalaenopsis equestris | reverse complement strand
TTTTCTCTACTTGCTTAAGGTGATGAAACTATGGCATATTTCTGTTTATTGTGACATATTTCTATGGGAAGCAAATTGGAAATATTAAAATATGACTTTGAGATAATGTTGACTCCTCTTTCAAGCATGTTGGGATATGTATTATGAAGCTTTTCATTCATTCTTATCTAGCATGAGATATTGGAAGGATTTATTTGGTTTTTCATGCATGAGAAGGGCTTGGTTTTGACATGTCACGGATTCTTTTTGCTCAAAATGCATGCTAGGAAGAAGTTTATAATGATTTGAAAAGGTTCTTCAGTTGTTCTTATTTGAAGCATGTGGTGGCCCTATGTTTTGATATTTTGAAGGCATGAAGGTGTTTTCCTAGCTTTCATTGTGGTCTGATTTTGAGCCTTAGCTGCGGCTTGATTTTTGGCCCCTGCTGGTTTTCAGTTTGCTTAAGGATGGTTGGGTTTGGATTTATTGCCATAAACTGCATTTGTAGCTTGTAAAATTTTGTTTTCTAGCCTCCATTGGGGCTTGGCTTTCACCTTGAAAGGGCATGGGATGTTGGTTTTGTCGAGGCTTGGCTTTTGGTTTTGGTTAAAACATTGTCCTAACTGTTTAAGCTTCTCGTGTGGGCTTTGAAGGGTTTGCTTTTGGCTTTGTTTGGGGGCTCGGTTTGCTTGCCTTAGCTCCTATCCGAGAGCCCGTTTTTGGTGTTTATTCTTACCCCTGCTCCATAGCTGTGGGAAGGTTTGGTTTCATTTGCTTTGGCCCCTGCTGGGCTCGGTTTTGACATCTTGTGAATGTCCTTTGGCTTAAATATACATATTGTGGAAGAATTTGTTTTGATTTGGAGGAGTACCATAGCTGTTCTTGTTTGAGACATATGGTCGTCCTATATTTTGATGTCTTGAGGGCATAGAGATGTTTTCTAGTCCTTGTTGTGGCCTGGGTTTGAGTCTTAGCTGTGGTTCGATTTTGCCTTTTCCTGCCCCTACCCGAGAGGTGGTTTGGGTTTTGATTTCTGTTGGCCTTATATCCTATGATTTGAAAGTTTATGAGGCTGCAGTTTAATGTTTGCTTGGTCCCTAGCCGTGGGTCTGTGATGTGGTTGAGTTGGCCTCCCCTTTGGTCCTACCCGTGAGCTCATCATTGGGATTTGCTCCTCTTGCAGTCCTTACCTGTGAGACCTATTGGAGTTTGTTTGGTGTGATTTGGTCCTTCTCGTTGGGCTTGAAGGGCTTGAATGTTATTGATGAATCAAGTTTGTCATTCCAAAAGTTATAATCATCTTATTTATCCTCTTATGTATGCCGAGGGAACATATAGTAGCCACTGGTGGTGGTTCTTTTGGTTGCCTCAGTCGTGAGCTCCTTATGTCTTGGGTTGCCTGAGCCGTGAGCCTTATTTGTTGTGTCTTGGGTGGTCTTTGGCTTGGGTGGTTTTTGGCCGTGGGCTTTAGCAGCTGCCCTTTTGTTGCTTTGGCCGAGAGTCTTAGCTGCTGTTCATCTCTTTATATTGAGCTTGATCGTGAGTTTCTATGTGGTTTTAGCCGGAGGATTTCATGTTTATTTGATACGAGAAGATTTTCATTAAATCTGGGATTGATCAGCTTTAATGTTGGCATGGTTTTGAAAGTATAAGTGTCAATCGTCCCAGGATTATATTCCTTTTATTTAAATTGTGAGGTATGGGAGATTTTTAAATTTTATTACGGGAGAATACTTGATTGAAACTAAAAGATATTTCTGGGTTTGGATACCGGCGTTAGGAGGTCATTTTGACTTGGGTTGGTCCACTTATGAAAACGTGAGAAAATGGTACCTTTTCGGATGGATTCAAGGATCTTTGGGTCTTCTTTTTCAAGTCTTTTCGTTACGAGTTTTGAGGGCTGATCTGTCCTCCGTCTTTTCAGTGTTTTAGGTGGATCAGTGCTTCCTCTCTCTCACCCCATTTTTGTTCTTTTTTTCTTTGCTTCTTGGTTCGGTTTTTGATGCTTATGTCCGATACATAAGTGTCCAC
>NW_018164622.1:1001850-1041097 GCF_001263595.1 Phalaenopsis equestris | reverse complement strand
TGCATGTTGAAAATATAAATTTTAAATACATTTTAAACATTGGTTGTCCACTTGTTGATCACCTGTTTAGGCTAAGGAATACCCTCCTGAGTTAGGTTCGATAAAGCACCCTTCTAGTTGAGTGGCGGACTTTATACATCCGGGTGACCGAGTAGCCTTCGACGCTCTCGAGTACTAATATATAATTGAGCCTAGCCTCGACCCGAGTGCTTGCGGTCCCCCTCTTTTCAGACTTTTTCATTCGTCTTTCTCGGAACCAGTGCTTGCGGTCCCCCTCTTTTCGGACTTTTTCATTTGTCTTTCTCGGAACCTTTGGACAAAGCTCTCGTGGTCTCTTTTCGGGATTTTCCCGTGTTTTCTACGATTTTCATCGATTTGTCGCTTCGTCGATTTCCTCACATTTCTCTTGTCGTGAGTCTTTTGACGAACTTTCTCGTGTTTTCTGGGCGACGTTTCTTTGCTTTTGTTTATATAAAGCATTTCAGCCCGTGTTCTCAAACTTTATTGCTTGTACCTGTTGCATCAATTACACCTAAGGAACAACGGACCTCCCAGGTATACAGGTTTGTTTTATGTTTACAGCATGTTACTTTCTTGCAAATCACCTACCTGCTGTAGTCTTTTTACTTTTTTTTTACACCGCATGTCGTACTGATTTCCTTACTGCATACTCTACTATTTGTCCTGTGCTACATATTCTACTGTTATGCTATACACTGTGCAACTTCAATATGTTATCTATGAAATATTTGAAGAACTACAATCATAGGGCCGCTGGATTTAATATTATAACCTGACACCTTAGAAAACTTAAACTCGTTACGACAAGGAGCTTGGAACTAGCGCGGTGGGCAGCACGATCATCTTTAACAGCAGAACATGTCTTCTCCAGCTAAATCATTTTTTTCATAGAATTAAAACAATAATCCATAGGATTTCGAGTTTGTTCGCATAACGCAACATAAATCCTCAATCTTTTTGTTAGGCATTTGTACAGTTCTGCCGTACAATCTAAGCCCTAACTCGTTTTAAGATTCTGAGGTTGTCGTTCGTTACGACCTAAATCCTCACGTCTCTCGGGCCGTTTGTGCGAGCGTTTCACACAAACGTAAGCCCCAATTAAATAAAATTGGCAAGATGAAACATTTGAATAATTTCTTCTCAAAATTGAAGCCAAACCATAGGGTAGACTGGGAAGTCACCTAGGATCTCCTCTGGATTTGTGGCATCCCCTAATTCTTCTTTCTTTTGATTCTGTAATAAATGTTCCGAGCTTGAGTCATTCCCCTTTCACACCTCTTTATTCGATTTCGTTGAAAAGTCCCACCCTTTTAAAGTCCTTGAAGATAATTTTTTCTGATTTTTATTGAAAGTATTCTTAAGTGATTTCGGTCATTTAAGATATAATTAACTATAGGGACTTGCCTTTATAGGAAGCTTTTCCGAACCCAGCTTAAAATAAACCCTATTTAATTTTTCATATTAAATAGGAGAATTTGTCGGCAAATAAAACGGTTTCGCATAGCAAACGGATGTCATGTATTTCTTAATTTATTTGATCGAACATCATTCTCAAGTCTTGTGTTTATCCCTCAGGATAGATACATGATTTGAGGTAAAACGCTCTTTCATTTAAACTATGAATAATATGGAGTCAGTTTGATTTTCATATTTGATTTTAAACTTAAATCTACATGTAAATTAAAACGTCATTTCGAAGCGGACGACGAAATTTCGATTCCGGTAACCTACAACTTCCTACGGGCAACTCCTCCAAACCCCCACTTTTTATCGCCGATAGTCACTTGCAACTTTGGTTATTTACCTTTTTTTTCCGGTGTTGTAATAGACGACGTTATGGTGAAGGACCAAGTCGACTCTAGTTTTGTTTGTTAATGATATTTTTATGCATTCGGGATGTAATTTATTTGTTATGTTCATAAATCATAATGAATGTTGTGTTGGTCTCTTATTAATGTTTTATAGTTTATTTAATTCTCATTTATTTGATATTCATTTTTCTTTTTTTTGGGGAGGATGGTATTTTTTATGTTTGGAATTTAACAACTTTAGTGACAAAGAGATAATAAATAAATAATTGATTTATGTAGTGAGTTTGGGGAAATTGGGATTGCATTTAGTAAGATAATCCCCCTTCTCAATGATACAGTTAGTTGTTAGCTTTTAAGGAATATTAATTATTAGCCTCAATTTCTTCAAATAATCAATTGTAATAATAGTGTTCCTTAGGCATTTCATGCTACAACTTCAAATCAGAATGTATGCAATTACCTCTTAAGTAGGCATGGTGTCAACGGTAGAAGTTAGCGTTATGAATACCCATGCCCCCACTTTCTATAATTATTTTTTTCTTCATTTCTCTCTAGAATTCCCAGAGCTTCTCCCTTTATGTATTTTCCGTTCATCATTCTATAGTCATATAAAGAGTCATGATGTCACGAACGTTGTAGAAGAGAAGTTGTCATTCAATGAGTTTAATTTTAAGCCATCACAGGTTTCCTCTTGAAGAGCAAAAGGATATGTCATGTTTTTAATCTATGATATCGCATACTTATAGCAAGTGTTGTATGGGGGCGAGTTCCCCTACTCATATTTTAATGATGAAGTCTATCTCTTTGAAGATAAATTCTGACCTAATTTGAGTTTTTTGATATGCTCAGAACTGGTGAAGAAAGTGAAGTGTTACTAAATAAGGCTTGCCCAAATTTTGCTAAACTTAATGGTCAACATCATGATATTGATCCTCCACTTGAGACGTGAAACTAGAGTGGAGCCTACATCTTTTTTGCCATCTCTCCACAATAGATTTGTTTGGAAACTGTAGGGTTGGTGATTTAAAGAATTGGGAAGAGATGTTTTAAATTTTTTCAACTTTTTTGGCTCACTACCCAGTTCACATAGGTCAGTCAACCCTCAAATCTCACCCTTGTTGGCCCTAGTGGGACCGATCAAGTGATTATGGTCGGCTAAAGAACCTTGAAGATGGATATAGGAGATATCTAGATTATTCCTGCATAAAGAAATACTTAGCTTGTAAGTGGCCTTGAAAGTCGAGTTAATAATTATAATTTCTTGTCTTGCATTTTCTTGAGTTGTTTATTTTAATATTTTTGTTCATTTCCTTTTTTCAGTTGACACCAGTGCCTATTTTTTTATGGATGCCCCTGAGGTCCTGGCATTCTTAGAGGAGGGGGCTTCAATGAGGGTGTGCTCGAGTATGGGGAGTGCAGGAAGTGACGATGAGGGCAAAGTTCAAATGAACAGCCGGTAGGGCGGCCTTCAAGACTAAGTGGTGTCGAACTTAAGAGGCGAGTCCATTTAAAGGTTGATGTGCTAAGCGCCACGCATGGATAAGGAAAAATGAGAAGAGGGCAATTACCCATGAATCAGATAAGAAGAAACCTTTGGATCCCCAAGAAAAGGGGAAGGAAGTTGAAGGATGTGAGATTTGCACATTCAAGCAGGTGTTCACTTTTGACCTGACGACCATGGTGCCATTGATTTCACTGCTAATCCTTACACATCTCTAAATCTCCTCGCGATATTGGAGCTATGCCCAACAATCTACTCGGAAACGTGTAGTTGCTTACATGAGGAAATGTGACTATACTGTTGAGACCCTGAAGGCCATGGTTGTCAGCTAACAATACACGTCCTTATTCCAAATTGATATTGGAGGATGAGCTGGTCAACATCTCGCAGCAAAATAGGTTGCCCTCAAGAAATTGGAGCTTTAGGTATCTTCGGGGCTCGTTTTCGAGATGCTAGCCTTAAGCTTGGCCTTGACCGATTTGCTTTGAACATTGAAGGGCCTCATTTCCTCGTTGATGTGCGAACTAGATGAATTCTACTGGGTGGTTGCAGTAGAGGAGTTGTTTAGTGAAGAATATGAATAGAAAGGGTAATTCGATGAAGAGAGCTTCTTCAAGCTGCTTATTCCCTATCCTTCTCTCTCTCTCTCATACATACACTTCTAGTTGGCCATTCTTTTTAAACATGGTATTTTTTTGTAATGAAATAAATATTGGGGTATGTTTTGTCTGTCTAAAGTCCAATTTTGGTGAGGTAGCCATTTAGACTTTTAAGGAGTGCACTTACACATCTCTCAATGCGGATTTTGTCATGAGCCGATTGTTGGACTTCAAGACTGTGATCCATTTGAGTAGGTTAAATTGGAAGGAATGACTTAGATGCTTGAGGTATAAACTCTTTTTTCCTTCTTTAGATGGTCATGATAGAGAATAAGTGTTGGATTCTTCAAAAGTAGGTATGGTGTACCTCAGTCAATCATTTTTGTAGTTTTATTTTCAATGTGGTTGGTTGGTCGTTCTTATCCAATACTTCTAGAAATTTGTATTGGATAAACTGTTACATCCGAAATGATTTTTTTTGTCAGTTTTTTTACCTTGGCATTGCATCACCCGCTATAAATACTTGTTATTCAATTGAGGAATTATATGCCTTTTATTTTTCAACATGTCACTATCATGTATGGACTCTATATATTTCGGGTTGTCGGTGAGACAATATTTGTGAAGGAGGCATCTGAATCTACTTTGCCGTTGAAAGAGCAAATATTCCAGCCTAGGAGGATCATTATTAAGAGTTGATCAATGGAGTTTGGACAACATGGCTTGGTTGAGTCCATTGCGGAAGAGGTTTCTCTTGGGGTTTTCCAATTTGTGCATTGTCCAATGTGGTGTGGGAAGAGTTTGGGTTAGCTTGCTCTCCCAATCGAAAATCTCAACTACAACTTACAACCATGCTGTCCTCAAGGAATACATTACACCTCGAAATTCATTAAAAACCTCGAAAAAATTCACATACTATATAGTTCAGCATATACACTGAGTACGTGTACTCATTGTACAAAATATATGTATTATACTCATATACATTGTACAAATAGTAATTTTTTAAAATTTAGCAATTAGTCATTCTTAGATAAAATTAATCCATACCGGTGATGTATGAATGACATGTTCTTTAAAAAAAGAGTCAAAATCAAATGATTCTTACAAAAAAATTAGTATATTACACTTTCTGTATCAAAGAAAATGCTAAACAGTTTTAGAAATTAAATATATTAATGAAAATGTGTTACAAATCTACCAATTAGTCCAACTTTATAACATCGTCAAAAGAGGTGACCTCTAAATTATACATGTTAGTACTTTGTTATCCAACCACTGGTCTCAACCGTAGCTAAAGTGCTGTCGGCCTCAGTCCTAGCTGAATCCTTTTCATGCAGCAAATGAGCTGCCGACCTCAAGCTCTAGCCTCTATTATTACAAGAACCAAAACCCAGTGGCCACCTCGTCAGGTGATCATCTCCATAGCTTCAGATTGCCAGCCACATAGCTCTTACACACTTGTTTTAAGAACCCAAGAGACAACATCTGCAATTGCTTCAGCTCGCCACCAATCTTCCTCCAAGAACAAAAATCCAATATTGATCTCTAAGGTCCAAAGAAATCTTTGCCATGCTCTCTTAAGAAACTTGCATTTTCTCATGTCTATGTCTTCTACTCAGAAACGAATCAGCAGAGATCTATATATTGCTTTTTGATTCCCAATTTCTTATAACTAGATTGTGTTGCTTTGAATAGTAATCTTAAGTAGCTTATCGTTGATTCTGGTGGGATCAATGTTTTTTTGTGAGATTGCTTGATCAATAGAAAGTTCTTTGACTTCATTTTTAGATGCTCATTTCAATGATTTAATTTATAATTTCTTTTCATTAAGGTTTTGATTAAATTTAACCATGCATTAACTGATTTCATGACTATTGTTCATATGTGCATTGGAATGCTTCATAATTTGATTACCTAGTGTTTTGCCCACACAACTACTGAAGTCTCCAGAAAATATTTCCACGATTAATGTTTTCAGAGTATTATTGGGAACTTTTGTTTGCTTCAAATGTGCTTGAGATTAGCTGTTTTAGGTGTGATCAGTTTTAATCTTTAATCGTGGACTTCATAGTTTGATATCATCAGGATTCTCTTCATTATGATTCTTTTTTAAGAATTATGATTAGTGAGTGTCGCTGCATTGATCTATATGATTGTTGTTTCTATCTGTGTTTATTCATTATTGACATACTCTTAATTCTAATCATCATTTATAATATTAATTTATTGTTGATATTTTCATTGTGATCTATATTTGAAGATTCATCCCTACCTAGGTTTACATTAGTGTATCTTAATTGGGATTCTTGCTTAAAAATTATCTTTTGAAAAGTTCACTGTGCATAGATATTGATTGTAATTTCCATTTATGGGATTATAGCTGTTTAGATTTATTTGGTTAGATCATTTCAACTCTTATTCCATTATTTTTAACATGATTGAAATTTTCTTGATTTAAGTAGTCGTTTGGAGAATCTACCATTTTAAAGATTTTTATCATTTGATTTATATTTACAGATTCATCCATTGTTATGTGCATAGAACTTCATTTTTAAGATGTGTAATTTCCATTTTTGGGATTATAGCTGTTTAGATTTATTTGATTAGATCATTTCAATTCTTATTCCATTATATTTAACATCCTTGAAATTTTCTTGATTTAAGTAGTTGTTTGGAAAATTTACCATTTCTTAAGATTTCTGGAGATTCATCTGTTGTTAAGTGGATATAACTTCACTTGTATTCTCTTTTGTAAGATTTATCATTGCTTTTTCTATTGATTGCAATGATCTCATTTTAGATCCACTACTACTAAATTCTCTTGATGTTTGTTTCACTATTCAGAGGATTTACTATCTCTAACCACTCTTGATTTTTGCTTCACTATTTGAATGATTTCCATTGCTAGGTTCTCTTCACTTCACTTCATAAAATAAAGTACCTTTCCACTTCATTGTGTCGAGTGTCGCACATTCTTCCGCTAACAAATTTGTTGAATCTCAAACAATCCGTGGGCCACACCTAAGCTACAGTGATTCAGAGTAAGGTATAAAGGCCAAGAAAAATAGAGTAAGAGAAGTAATGAGGTCAACTAATGGATGGCTTGAAGTACAGCTGTTTCAAAGGAAAATAGTTAAATGTTAAGAACCCTTAGCTCACCTTTAGATCTCCTATTTGTTGGTTTGATTATGGGGTCTCAAGCACTACATGGAAGGCTGTAAAAGGAACAATTCATATGTAAAGAGGAGACTTAGAAGTATATGGGGCTTGTTGGCTTGATCCATGTTTGGGTTGGGTGGCCAACTTGTTGAAGAGGCTGCCTATCCCCGGGATTAGATTGGGATGCATCGATGATCATGGTAGGCTGATCTGGCTTGGTTGGCTGATGAAACTAATTTGAATGGAGATGAAGTCATCCTTGAGTCCGTATCGATGTTTTTTTTTGGGTGTGCTTTGATCTACCTTATCATTGACTAGTGAAAACCTTGAACTCGGTTAGGCAAACTCATAGTTTGGGATCATTTGGCGAAATGCCTCTATCTATTCTTGTGGTTGAATCTGTATAAAGTTGTCTAGGGGTGCAATGCTAAATCTAATCTCGAGAGCTCGTCCTCTTTGTCATTTAGTTAGACTGATCGATATTAGTGGTGCACTGTTAGTTCTCATATTTTATTTTATATTTGAAAGATGGCCACAAGAAGAACAATATAATAAGAGAGCTATCAACACTTTTGGTTTGAGTTCACACCTCATCATCTTTGCATTGGAATTGGTCCTCAATTTTTTCTCAAACAATAATTGACCTTAAAATCTTGTTAGTGCTATATCTTGAATCTATTGTTCTTGGAAAGGTAAGTATATTTAAGAGAAGTTAATATACATTATTTTCATAGAAACCGATGTGTTTTTCATTTTATCCATGTTAGTGAGACTCGCTCTCATATAAATTTTTAATCCTTCTATGTGTTTTTTTTGTTGTGTGCTCCTCCTTTCATGATCGCTCATATTCTTTAAACAATGAATCATGAACACGTTAGATTTTGACATTTCCATTGATGTGCTAATGACCATGATGCTAGGGATTTGGAAGATAGCTATCGAGGATAGAGTGAGAAAATGAGAGCCATGGCTGGTCTCTCATAGATGAAGAGGGTGAAAGTGGTCGCGCTAGGTGACCTTAAGAATGGTTTCATTGAGATAATCTATACGGGCAACTACTTGCTTCAAGAAAGTTGTGATTGAGTCTGAGTCGGTAAGTTAATCGGGATTCATGGACTAATTTGTTCTTTTTTTTAACATTATGATGTCCTATCTTGAAGGTGGTAGAGAAGGACAAGATCCCAGTGTTTCTAGGATTTTTTTTCTATTGCGGGGTTGCTGTTTACTTCTGGTGTCATCGCTAAGTGGGACTTGCATCCAAATGGAGATCACCACCGAGAATTTCACTTTCTTGAGGATTGGAGTTGGTGAGGCTCCTTAATGTGGTGACCACTGTTGCGGGTGGTCAGGTTAAAAAATCGTTGAAGCTAGCTGTTGGGATGGAAACTTGGGATTTGATTGATTCATAACCAAAATTACACTGTGGAAAAACAAACCAATTTAAGAGATCTGAAACAATAAATTAAATTGAAGCACAAAACAATTAAATAAAAAAAAGCACAAATATTTAATGTTGAAAAACCCGAGAATGGAAAAATATCACAGAGCCACACCACACAAAAAATTCACTATTATGAAAGGAGAATAGTATAAAATTACACCATTTAGATTCACTCTCTGCACTATTGGAATTTACAGAATTCATGCTCTTTTTCCTCTTTATCGTACAAGATAAAGCACTTGCCGAAATCCACCCTATCGACACATGTGCCGCTCTACACCTGTTACACACTATTGAGAATACACTGCTAGAAAGGATCTAGTCTTTTGTGAAATAACAACAAGTCTTTATCCCCCTAAGTTGGGTCAGTTACCTGAATCTTTTTTCTCTATTGCATCCTATTGAGTGTTATATTTTCATTTAATTCTAATAGATTAAGATCATTTTTTATATAATAAGGCGAAGTCTTATTAGGTCTAAATCTGTCTTTCTTAACATAAAGTCAAATATAAAACATCTAGTAAAACATCTACTCTCCTAACCAGATCATCAGGTGGTCGATGTTTAATGTGACCAAACCATCTAAGACGACTCTCGCTAATCTTCTCCGCCACTGGAGCTACACCAACCCTTTTACGAATATATTCATTTTTTATTTTGTCTTTAAGTATCAAACCACTCATCCACCTTAGCATTCTCATCTAAACAACACTCGATTTTATGCTTCTCTTTTAAAGGCCAACATTCTGCACCATAGAGCATTGCAGGTCTTAGCAACATCTTATAAAATTTTCTTTTAATTCTAAGCGGTACTTTTCTATCACACAATAGGCCCGATGCGTTCCTCCACTTCAACCAACCTACTTGAATTCTACTAATAACATCTTCATATATATCACCATAACTTTGCACAATAGACTCGAGATATTTAAAATGTTCACACCTTTTAATGATTTGATCACCCATAATCATAACTTTGCTACTAGAGCTACTACTAAAATTACATTCCATGTATTCAGTTTTAGATTTATTCAAACGAAGGCCTTTAGACTCCAATGTAGATTTTTATAATTGAAGTTTTTCCTAAATACTACTAAAATTACATTCCATGTATTCAGTTCTAGATTTACGAAGGACTTTAGACTCCAATGTAGATTTTTATAATTCAAGTTTTTCCTAAACTCTGGTCTCTAGTCTTATCCACAAGAAGGATATCATCAGTGAAAAACGTACACCAAGGTAGATCCTCCTGTAAATGTTCAGTAAGAACATCCATAACTAAAGCAAAAAATTATGGGCTTAAAGTTGATCCCCGCTGTAATTAAACTAAAATAGGAAAATACTTGTTCAATTCTCCTTCCGTTTGAATACAAGTAACAACTCTAGTATACATATCGTAAATAACTTGAATATAAGTCATACTAGCACCTTTTTTCTCAAAAACTCTCCAATGGACTTCTCTTAGAATCTTATTGCAAGCTTATTCTAAATCAATAAAAATCATATATAGATTCTTTTTACTCTCTCTGTACTTCTCCATCAAGCCTCTCAATAAATGTATAGCTTTCATAGTAGATTTACCCGACATAAATCCAAAACATAAATCCAAATTGACATAAATCCAAATTGATTATGAGAAATCATTGTATCATGTCTTAACCTATATTCAATTGCCCTCTTCCATTATTTTAAAGTTTAACACTTCAACATAATTCCTCGATAATTTGCACACTTTTGTGCATCCACTTTATTCTTGAAAATGGGGACCAAAATACTCTTCATTCGCTAAGACATTTTTTTAGTTTTTAAATAATATTAAAGAATTTAGTAACTCAAGAAATTTTTAAATCTCTTAAATATTTTCACAATTCAATTGGGATATCATCACATCCTACTGATTTTTCACATTTGATTTTCTTTGAAGCTTCATCAACTTCTTTTTTACTAATGCAATGATAAAATAAAACGTTTTATTATTATTAATGATATTGATATCATTAAGATCGATCGTATTTTCAAAAACTTCATTGAAAAATTTATCAAAATAGCTCACTCACTTATGTTGAATGTCTTACTCTAAGAAAAATACTTTTTGATTTTTATCTTTAATACACTTTAGTTGAATTAAATCTTTACTTTTCTTTTCTTTTTATTTGTCTAGTTTATACATATGTTTTTCATTATGTTTAGTATCTTATTTATTATAATGATCACTAAAAGCAAAATTTTAATTATAACAAATTATTTTCTTAGACTCTCTCTACGGGCTACATTATAGTTTTCCAATTCTTTAAGCTTTTACATTTAAACCAATTTTTATAACACAACTTCTCGTATTTTATCTTTGCTTGAGCATTATTATTTCACCACCAACTGTTTTTATTTATAGAAAGTTTTCTCTTTGATTCTCTAAGTACATCTTTTGCCACTATTTAATAGTATTTCTTATCTTGAAATTTTTAAGTTTTCTTATAAAAATATTTTTATTTATCTTTTAGGTGCGCTCATTTAATTTTATGACAATATTTTATTGTATTCTTTATCTTACAACTCTTCATTTTAAAATTCAGAACTATTAATCGATGTTGAGTATTTAAATTTACGCTTGGAATGAAGTTACAATCTTTATATTCTTAACGATCTAATTTTCTCATAAGAAAATAATCAATTTGTGTTTTATTAGATCCCTTGTTATAAGTAATAATATGCTAAAATCTTTTCTTAAATAAAATATTAGCAATAACAAAATCGTATGTTAATGAAAAATTTAATATGGTTTTACCTTCTTCATTAATCACTCAAAAACTATAGTCATCATGAATATTTCTAAAATTTTCTATTAATCTACCAATATGTCTATTTAAATCTTTTTCAATAAGAATTCTTTCTTCAAGATGTATCATTTGTTTTAATTTTTCTAGGTCAATCTGAAATTTTTCTTTTGAATATTTATCTAAACTTACTTGATAAGCATAAACACTTGTAACATTAACAATCTTAGTTTCAACAACAATCTGTAGGGCTTTAATTCTATCTCAAATTCTATTAATTTTTACAACATTATCTTTCAATCTTTTATATATAATTACACCTACACATTATCTAGTGCGACTTTTATCTGAATACCAAAGTTTAAACCTAAGCTATCAATCTCCTTAGTATTTTCTTAATCCCATTCAATTTTTTAAAGACATTAGATATTTATCTTCTTATTGCGACTTTTATCTGAATACCAAAGTTTAAACCTAAGTTATCAATCTCTTTAGTATTTTCTTAATCCCATTCAATTTCTTAAAGACATTAGATATTTATCTTCTTATGAGCCATAATATCTACTAATTTCAATAATTTACCTGTGAGAGTTTCTATAGTCTAAGATCCTATCTTAATTTTAGTTTCATGGACTAAATTTTTTACCCGCATCTGCCTGTAATGTGGGAACTCTTGCTTATTTGGCACTACACCTGGGCGCGGTTTAGCGGCCCCTGCATATTTTTTCATTGTATTGAGGCCATACAGTGAGTCGCTTCCAAGGGACACTAGCATTTATACAATAATTTAATTGATTCATTTCATGATTTTTCGATAAAAAGTTTACGCTGACTGTCGTCTACCTAACACAACCCTTTACTTTTTGCATCCAAAGCTTGAGATTCGATAATGACAGTGTTATCTAGTTCTTTGTGAAACAAGAGATTAATTCCAAACTATGTCAAACTGCTCATGATGCCGTAGCTCCGCCCCTGGGCACTGGTTTACACTTGAGTTGAAGTCACAACACCGCGGCTTTGTGGCGCCGCCCCTCTGGACACAGATGCAGGGGTTTGAAATGGGTGCAGGTTCCCTGCACTGGGCGGCTAGGCGCCACATTGGACATTGGTTCCTATGTGCTGCTGTTGTGTATCGGGCTCCACGACACTAACACTAGCATGCCATGTTGAAGATATAGCTTTTGAGTAATCAATATGCTTGTTGCCCTCGATTATTAGGGCTAGTGGGTGGTCACTCACTGGTTTTTGAAGAGTTCCCTCTCGAAGACTTGATCGATGTCACAGAGTTGGCAAGTGTAGGGGATATGTCAACATGGATGGCTGACTTGTTGACTAGGTAAGTTGCTCAGTAGGAGCTTCTTCTATTCACTAAAGATCGGTTGTCGAGGCAAACTTTTATGGTGGCAGTCATACAAGAGAGATTGATTGCTTTGGAGAAGCAGCCTGATTCATAAGGAGAGATGGCCAGTCACCTGGGCGAGGAGCTCATGCGTTTGAAGGCTAAGGTGTTGTAGTGGATCATACTCTAGATTCGCTCAATTACAACTAATTTTGGCTGGTGGTAACTTTGTCCTTAGCTACGTCACCGACAACACCCTTTTTTCTCTGGTTTTGTAATAGGTGACTCTATGGTGAGGGGCCAAATCAATTCCAAATTTATTTGTTAATGATATTTTTATGCATTTGTGATGTAATTTATTTGTTATATTTGTGAATCATAATGAATGTTGTGTGTTCCTCTTTTTAATGTTTGATGGTGTATTTAATTCTCATTTATTTGATATTCATTTTTTTTTTGGGAGGATGACATTCTTTATGTTTGGAATTTAACAGCTTGAGAGGGTAAGAAATAAAAACTAAATAATTGCTTCGTGTAGCGAGTTTGGTGAAGTTGGTGTTGCATTTAGGAAGATGATCCCCCTTCTCAAGGATACGGTTAGTTATTAGTTTTTTAGGAATATTAATTATTTATCACTTTACTCTCAATTACTTCAACTTGTTAGTCTTAATTATAGTGTTACTTGAGCATTTCATGCTACAACTTAGAATAAGAATGTAAGCAATTACCTCTTAATTAGGCATGGTGCCAATGGTGGAAGTTAGCATTACGAATATCCATGCTCCCACCTAGTTCAATTATTTTGTCCTTCATTTCTCTTTGAAATTCCCAGAGCTTCTCCCTTTAGGTCTTTTCCTTTCATCATTCTATCGATATGTAAATAGTCATGGTGTCACGAACATTAGAGAAGAGTGGTTGTCATTCAATGAGTTTAATTTTAAGCCATCGCAGGTTTCCTCTTGAAGGGCAAAAGGATATGCCATGATTTTCATCTATGATAACACACACTTGTCTCAAGTGCCGAATGGGGGCAAGTTCCCCAACTCATATTTTAATGATGAAGTCTATGTCTTCGAACATAAATTCTGACTTAATTTGAGTTTCTTGATATGCCCAAAACTGGTGAAGATAGTGAAGGCTATAAAGTAATATGCTTGCCCAAATTTTCCTAAACTCAATGGTCAACATTATAATATTGATCCTTTACTTGAGATGTGAAACTAGAGTGGAGCCTAAATCTATTTTACCATCTCTTCACCATAAAGTTGTTCATAAACAGTAGGGATGGTGGTTACGATAAATAATTGGAAAGAGATGCTTTAAATTTTTTCAACTTTTTGGCTCACTACCTAGTTCATATGATGCCAATCAACCCTCAAACCCTTCTCTTTTAGTCCTAATGGTGTTGAGAAAGTGATTATGGTTGACTTAGGAACCCTAAAGTTGGATATAGGAGATTTTTAGATTATTCCTACATTAAGAAATACATAAATTGTGAGTGGCCTTGAAAGCCAAGTTAATAATTATAGATTCTTGTCTTGCGTTATTTGGAGTTATTTATTTTAATATTTTTGTGTAATGCTTTTTAGAGATGAACCTGAGGTCCTGGCATTCTCGGAGGAGGGAGCTAGAAAGAGGGTGTATTCTTAGAGGATGGGGAGTGCAGAAAGTGAGGATGAGGGCAAGTCCAAGTGAACCACCGGTGGAGGTGGACTTCAAGACAAAGTGGTGTTGAGCTTAAGAGGTGAGTCCATCTACAGACTACTGGTTGTGCAAAGAAGCATGCATGGATAGGGATAAATGAGGAGAGGGCGACTACCAAGGCCACCCATGAATCACATAAGAGGAAATGTTTGGATCCCCAAGGGAAGGGGAAGGAAGTTGAAGGGAGTGAGGTTTGCTCCTTCAAGCAGGTGTTCACTTTTGACCTGACGACTAAGGTGCCATTGATTGCACTGTCAATCCTTACATGTCTCTTGGCGATGTTGGAGCTATGCCCAATGTTCTACTCGGAGGCGCGAGTTGCTTATATGAGGAAGCAATGCTATCTTGTTGAGACCATGAGGACCATGATTGTTTGCTAACAATACATTTCCTTACTCTAAATCAACATTATAGGACGAGCTAGTCAAAATCTCATAGAAAAATAGGATGTCCTCAAGAAATTGGAGCTTGGGCATCTTCTTGGGATGTAGAGAAGGCGAAATTGATGAGGCCTAAAGCTAAGTTGATGAAGCTGCTATCAACAAATAAAGCATCCCTTACATTGGCTACTTCCAAGCTAATGTCCTTGTCGAGACAAGGACTTTTGAGAAGTTCATGGGTTCACTGAATTAGAATCTATCCTTCATCCAAGACTTGTCTTGTTTTCAAGAGGCGAGCCTTAAGTTTGGCCTTGATCGATTGGTTTTGAACTTTGAAGGGTCTCATTTTCTCGATTGTTGTGCCATCTAGATGAATTTTACTAGTTGATTGCGATAGAGGAGTCGATTAGTGAACAATAAGAATAGAAAGGGTAATTCGGTGAAGAGAGCTTCTCCTAGCTACTTATTACCTATCCTTCTCTCTCAGACTTCTAGATGAATTTTACTAGGTGATTGTGGTAGAAGAGTTGATTAGTGAAGAATAAGAATAGAAATGGTAATCCGATGAAGTGTACTTCTCCTAACTGCTTATTACCTATCCTCTCTCTCTCTCTCTTTGACATACACACTTTGTTTGAGGCCTAGTTGGCCATTTTTGGTGAAAAGGTAATTTTTTGTAATGAAATAAATATTGGGGTATTTTTGGTTTGTCTAAAGTCCAATCTTTGTGGAGGCAGTCATTTAGACTTTTAAGGAGTACACTTACACATCTCTCAATGTGAATCTTATCACGAGCTAATTGTTGGACTCCAAGATTGGGATCTATTTGAGTAGGTTAAATGGGAAGGAATGACTTAGATGTTTGAGGTGTAAACTCTTTTTGACTTCTTTAGCTGGTTGTGATAGAGAGTAAGTGTTAGATCCTTCAAAAGTAGATAGGGTGTACCTGAGTCAATCATTTTTGCCAATTAATTGTCAATGTGGTTGGCTGGTCCTTCTTATCCAATACTTCTAGCAATTTTGTATGAGATAAAACTGTTACATCCGAAATGATCTTTTGTCATTTTTTTTAGCTTGGTATTGCATTACTCGCCATAAACACTTGCTCCTCAATTGAGGAATTATATGCCTTTTTATTTTTCTATGTCAATATCATTAACAGGCTCTATGTATTTGGGTTGTTGGTGAAGCGATAGTAGCGAAGGAGACATGCGAATCTGCTTTGCCATTCAAAGAAGTGAATATTCCAACCTGGAGGACGCATTGATTATTGAGAGTTGGTCGTTGAAGTTTGGGCAATGTGGCTCTGTTGGGTCCACTGCGAAAGATGTTTTTGTTCGAGTTTTTGATAGGGTGTACCTGAGTCAATCATTTTTGCCAATTTATTGTCAATGTGGTTGGCTGGTCGTTCTTATCCAATACTTCTAGCATTTTGTATGGGATAAAACTGTTACATCCGAAATGATCTTTTTGTCATTTTTTTTAACTTGGTATTGCATCACTCACATTACTCGCCATAAACACTTGCTCCTCAATTGAGGAATTATATGCCTTTTTATTTTTCTATGTCAATATCATTAACAGGCTCTATGTATTTGGGTTGTTGGTGAAGCGATAGTAGCGAAGGACACATGCGAATCTGCTTTGTCATTCAAAGAAGTGAATATTCCAGCCTGGAGGACGCATTGATTATTGAGAGTTGATCGTTGAAGTTTGGGCAATGTGGCTCTGTTGAGTCCACTGCGAAAAATGTTTTTGTTCGAGTTTTCTTCGAGTTTTTCAATTTGCGCGTTGCCTGATGTGGGGTGGCAAGAGTTTGGGTTAGTGTGCTCTCCCAATCGAAGATCTCAACTTGGGTGTAAAGACAAGATTGACCCTGTTGTGGAACAGGTACTTGGGCATTTTGGCAAGCATATGTTGACCTTGCATTAATTTGGCTAAGATCTATCCTCAAGAATGACGGTTTTCCTGCATTGAGTGGGACTCTCTGTTGGGATTCTATTTTTTGCAAAAGAGGTAGCAATGTGTGGTCGAGGTGGAACCTTTTTTCACTGAAGTGGCAGATGTGTTATCTCGAGGAATCATTTGCCATCTATATATCTCTACTTTCTGCTTGTAAAAAAAAAAAATTATATTATGTATTTGCTTTTTACTTCTAAGTGATGCACTTGTTCGTCTGTAAAAATATTGATTTTTGCTAATGATAAGGTATTCATTGGTAGATTCATAGCTGATTTAAATGATTTTGAAGCCACTTGTTTGCTTGAGTGGCTGATATGTTCAAAACCTCTCTTTTCATATGCAAACTCAATATGATTTTTACTTGCAAAGTTCTCTCTGAATTGTTGCACTAGGACTTGAAAAGGATGAGGCTGCTTTGTTAAATTCTGAATGTTCTTTTCATGGGGGTTGTTGCTCTTCTTCAAAGAACAACCTCTCAAGATTTTTTGGACTTAACTTTAGAGTTCTCGGTCTCAAATCCTAAGTCTATTTATCCTTATTCTATGTTGAGTGACAACTTAGGAGCGAGTTCCTCTAAAGTCAGCCTGCTAAGTCGAGGTCTTTTAAGTTGAAAATTCATTTTAACATTGTTTGATGAGAGGGGAGTTCCTTGAGTCAGATCAGGACTAGTTCCCCTATTGTAAATTTATGATGATTTGACTCAATTATTGAAAAAATTATTTGAGTTTTTATTTCTGCACCTAACAGTATGGTTGATTTTTTTTTGAGTTTTTTGCTTGGGTTTCTAAAAAAATAGGTGACCACATAAAGTCTTGACTGTCATTCTCTTGGGTATTGCAGATCTGGCTTTAGGAGTAATTGTGTATAACTTTTCAGTTTTATTTAAGATAATATCTCATGTTCTTCAATCCCTAAATTAGTTGATCATATTCTTCCTTAAACGAACAATAACAACAACAATAACAAAACCTTTATCCTACTAATTGGGGTCGGCTATATGAATCCTTTTCCTCCATTGCGTCCTAATTTGTGTCATATTTTCATTTAATTCTAATAAATTATGATCATTTTTAATACAATATGCCCTAGTCATCCTGGTCTACCTTTTCCTCTCTTAACATAAGTCGAATCTAAAACATCTACTCTTCTAATCAGATCATCAGATGGTCTTCTAATCAGATCTATTCTTCCATTGCGTCCTAATTCTCCTTCCTTAAACTAAGTTCTAATTAAAAAATAAATTCTTTACTGCTCACTCTTTGAGAATGAGGTCATATTTTTTATCAACAACTCACAAAAAATGACTTCATTAGCTAGGGCAACTTTCTTGTGTTCCAAATAAGGCACCGCATTCAAGAATACACTTTAAGGATATGGTTGAGCTCAATTTATGATTACAATTTTCAATGACTAGGTGAAAAAGAGAAAAAATAATAGACAGTTTTTAAACAGAGAAAATCTTTTGATCATCGTTGTTTCATTTTATGGGGTCTTTAGCTCTAGCGTGTGGCTCCAAACCCGATTCATTCTCGTATTATGTGAAGTCTATCCCAATTAGATTCAAGTTTATGAATTGGGAATTGTCGAGCAGTTGGGTTGGCTTTCTTAAGCTCCTGGTTCCCTACTTTAAATTGCTTTTTACTTAATTGCTCTATTTCATTGATGTTATACACTTAACTTCCTTTGATTTCATGGCAAACCACATCTTGAGTTTCTCAAGTAGATTAATCACATCTTTCATCTCTTCTTCATTACCTTTATATCATTCCTTAAGCTTCGCCTCTTCATACTTTTAGGCGGTCACTATCCTTTGACTGTGTAAGATATGCTCAACTGTTAGATCAATTTTTGTTCTATGTTGTAATAATGAAGGCGTTTGCCTTATGATTGTTGATGGATTTGTGTTGATAGTCCATAATACAGAGGGCAAGACATCATCAAAATTTCCTTTAGCACCTTCGACTATCTTATGCTCAAATTGAGAATATGATTATTTGCCGCTTCAACTTGTTCATCCATTTTAGGATGATGCACGGATACAAACTTAAGGTAGATTCCTTGGATTTAGTAGAGTTCTAGGTAATTTGTTATTGAGGTCCATAGTAGGTTATTATGATGTGTGGCACACCATGCCTGCAAATTATTTTGATCTAGATGAAATTATGGATTGTTTTTGCAATCTTCATTATGAGTGTGATTGCCTCTATGTATTTTGTGAATTAGTTGATCACTAAATGATGAACTTTCCATCTTTTTCTGGGCGGAAGTGGATGAGTAAGTCCCCCATACGGTGAAGGGACAAGAAATTTTGATTGATTATAGTTTATATGAACGTTGAAGCTACATTGGAGTGAAATCCTTTGAATTTTTATTTTTCTTTTTTTCCAATTGTCGGCTAAAATATCCTTAGTAACTTTATTATCTCAATAATGACTGATAATTTGATTGGTTTGGGTCCATCTTTTGGAATGACTACCACATTTTAAAGTCACTTTTTTCTCTCACTCGCGGGTAAGGCAAAGTTGCTAATCTCTATTATAAGTCATCTCTAAGAAGCAGATATGAGTTCACTTTGATTTTAAAATGTCGCGATTTAAGTTCATATCACTTTCTGGTAGCATTTATGACTTCGAATATTGGACAAATGAATCGAACCAACTAGATTTTGACTGGAGATTAATGTCCATTTCTTATTCCTCTATAGTTGGCCAAACAAGGTTAAGATTTAGTTTCAAGTCCAAGTTTCCTCCTTTGAAATTTAATTGATGAGTTGATTTTGCTTCATAGGGATCTGCTCTATTTAAAAGATACCTTTAGTTTCTAGTCCAAGTTTCCTTCTCTAACCTAGAATTTAAAAAATACCTTTTCAAAGTATCTTCTTTGTCTCATATACTCCGTTCATTTGTTTGATGATAAGTTATAGGTTTGAGTATATATGTAAATGCTAGGCCCAAACACTTGTAACACATCTTAGATCAAAACTCAAAGCTTTGTACTCTGATTGGTTTTTAGTGAGGAAGCTGTATTTTGACAACATGCATGAGGATAACATTTGTAGGGCTTTTTAATACAATACTCACTCAACTACTCATTTTTTTGATGCTCTATCTACTTATGATGTCTCCAATAAGTCATTTCCCATTGGTAGCTTTTGTTCGACACTATCATGGTGAAGTCAACAACAAATTTAGCTAAGGCCTGTGCTTTGATCGCCGTTGGGACATGTAAGTTATCCGGAACTTGTTGAGCTCTATTGGCCATTTTAAAAGCTACCTCAAATGTTTGGTTCAGGTCAATTATGATATCAACGGATGATCATTTATGACTTGGATGGGATGGACTTGAAAATAAGTTCGAAAGCTCTTGTTAGTAATGATGAAAGTGAAGGCAAGTTTCTCTACAATGTAATGTCTCAATTTTGCTTTGCGAAGTATTTTGCACCTAACAAACATACAATTATTTCTTCCCTTCTTCTTGGATAAAGACTGAGCTCACAACCTCATCTCTATCTCGCAGATATAAAAATAAATCTTTGTTGAGTTGTGGGGTCAGCAACATTAGCGGCAATGTTAGTTGCGATTTTAAATTTTGGAAAGCTCAGTAACATTTTGACTCCACTGGAATCTGTTGTCATAATTGAAGTTTTTGTAAAATGACGAACAATTTCAACCCGACTTGGAGATATATTGACTATACTCTTCTATTTGATCGATAAAATTTGATAATTGGCATTTTCTTTATCATTTTTTACTTTATTTAAGTTTTTTATAAGCCTTCAAGGTCAACGCTAATTCCAATATTTCCCATATCTAGCTCCAAAGATACACTTTAGTGGATTCAACCTCATGTTGAACTTTCTGAGGGTGGTGAATGCTTCATCAAGATTCTACATGCGCCATTGTGAAATTTTACTTTTAACCAACAAGTTGTCTACATAGACCTCTACATTTCTTCTCTTTTGCACTTTGAAGATATGGTCCATGGCCCTCTAATAAGTTGTCCGCATAGAACTATACATTGTGATAAATATCCCGTCATGAAAGCTATTTTTTTATGTTTGCCAGATGCTTTCAAATTAATGATAATATGAGAAAGCATTTAGAAAGTTCATAACTTGGAAGTAGGTTGCATATTCATCTAGGGCATGTATAGCTATCCTTGAGACATGTCAAATTTTAAATTTTGATTATTAAAATCGACGCACATTTGTCACTTCTTGCTTGACTTGGGCACTAGAAACCTATTTAGGGGACACTATAGCTTTCTGATAAAACCAACATTGATTAACTTTTGTACTTCGTGTATTGGGTCGACCAATGTTGATGTTATGGGTCTAATTTCTTACTTGATTTGTCTGATGCTCTTATCGACATGTATTTGATGGCAAGTGACTTCTTTGTCGACTTAGCATTTCGTTTAGCGACGGAACGTATACCTCGATATTTTTCCTTAATGTCTTCAACAACTTATCATTGTACTGTACCTCAAAAGTTGAACTAATCTGAAAGGTGCGATCGAGGTCTTCTTCAGTCGACACATCTTTTACTTTATTTGAGGTTTCTAGGTTACTTATGACTTGTTTCTCCACATTCACTATCTCCTCTTGACTTCTCTTTTTTTGCAGCCACGAGATTATAAATCTTGGACTTTTATTGCTCTTTTTGAATTGTGATTATCTTTTCCTCTTGTAGGGGTTTTGTTTGCTATAGATATGTAGAGATGTGCACCCAAGAAGCTTATGAAAGTAGCCATCATGGTTAATTGTTGATCTTCCCCTCGGGTGATTAGTAGGGTTATTGGTTCTTAGGTGTCCATTCTTTCTCTTGAAAACCCATACATAGAGCCTATGTTGCGTGGCAGGCGAGTTCATTGAATTTTTATCTTTTCAAACGTACTCTTAAAAATGATATTAATCGAGTTTTTTATGCTGATTAATATTTTTCCTAATTGAAAATTTGAGATCATGACAGTAACCACAATTCCATCATTGGAGGAGGTTTCCACCAATAGATCATGACAGTAACCACAATTCCATCATTGGAGGGGGTTTCCACCAATTGGCTTGTCAGGGGTTTCCACCAATCCACCAATTTGGCTTGTCAGCTTCAGAGAATGTCACCGGTATGATTTCCATTGTTGGTGTTCATGTTCTTGTGGTTAAGTTTACATCTTCTAATTGTAGTCACTTGAGGTTGAATCAACATGCATCTTCCATGGGGCCTAGAATGGCGGGCTATGGATGGAACAAGTTGAGATTGTTATTTCTCTGTTCCATCATTTGCTCTTTTTTTGGCATTCTACTATTGTCAATTAGCATGAAACCTTTTAGTTTTCCCACACGAATGAGTTCTTCCACTAGATTACGGAGGTGGTGATAAATTTTCATGTCATAATTTTTGTGATCCTTATGGAACACACAATATTTGGTCATATTTATTCGCCGAGGTCTCACTTTCATAAGGTGTAGATGCTTGAAGTATTTCTTACTCTAGATTGTTTTAAGTCAGCCTTTGATATCTTTAGTTGGGTGTTTACGAGATGGGATGTTGATGATGGCTTGTTGGCCAACTGGTGGTTGCTTCTTCTTTTGATTGGCATTAGCCTTAATAGCTGGTGGATTCATGGGTTTTGGTAATATGATCGTATGGGCTGTAGGTGAATCATGTCTAATTGCGATATCTTGGGATGAGTTGGTTCTCGGCAGAATTGTCTAAGCCTTTTTGTTTGATTTAATTCACAATGGTTTATGTGTGCATTGACAAGTTCAACCAATGCAGGCGATGTACTTAGCTTTTGTAGAACGAGAGTTATTTTGAATGATCATTCTGGGAGTCCTTGGGTCATTGTGGCTTGGGCAACAATTGATTTCAGATCTATAATTTTCAACATTTCTCTTTGAAACCTAGTTATGAAAGTTTTGAGGAGCTTTTCAGTCTTTTGATGCATTCTCAACTCCATTTGTGAGTTTTTCCATGGTTGTTGAGCTCTAACGAATTGGGTGCTGAACATCCTTTTTAGTTTTAAAAAGGAAGCGATGATTCCAATCAATATGCGAAGAATTATCTAACGGCCAATTCTTTGAGATTTATGAAAAGGAGTCAACACATTAGTGCATCATTGATGATGAGTGACATCATGGGCTTAAAGTACGTGGTTAACATCTATAAAAGCCCAGATGAGGGATTTTGAACTATGGGGGAGCCCTGATTTTAGCAAATCTTTAGAGAAGGCAATAATTGAGGCTTTCTTTCAGTCCATTCCTCGAGCCTCTGGGCTCAGGAGGGGAGCCCTGATTTTAGCAAATCTTTAGAGAAGGCATTCAATAATTGAGGCTTTCTTTCAGTCCATTCCTTGGGCCTCTGGGCTCAGGAATTGACTCTTCCTTAATAGGTCTCATCTGGAGATTGCAATGTTCTTCCTTAATTGTTTATTCTCATTTCAGTCGAGTTAGTCGATTCCTTTAGCTGGCGTGCACTTAGTGCCGTTCTTGGTATATAGTCTAGGCCCCCTTGATCACGTTTCCTAGTTTATCCGTTAATGTCTCTTTCAATTGCTGTCAATTGTGTCATAGTTATGAAGTGCTGCTCTTTCAAACCAACATAATCTTTTTTTAGGATTACTTCTCTGGTTGTATCTATGTTGGGTCCTTCGAAAAATCTTTGAATGCCTCTTTCAGTTTTAGACTTGCGTTCACGCTCACTGCACTTAAAAGCATGTTAAATCCTCAACTACTCATAGGCCACACTTGAACTATTGGATTGCTTGAGGTATAATTGATTAGGAGGAAAAGAGTCAAATAACGCCAACCCTTGGCTCTTCTTGAGATTTATTAGTTTAAATCTTATATCTCAAGTACTACAGATAAGGCTACAAAATGAGCAATATATGTGTAAACAAAAGAATTGGGAGAACGAGGGCTTGTTGCTTTATACAAGCTTGGGTTGGGTGTCCAAATCGTTCAAGAGGCCACCTATTCTTTGGATTAAATTGGGATGCATCAGTGATCGTAGAGCCGATGTAGCTTGTTTGGTCCATGAAAACCAATTTGGATGGAGTTGAAGTCGTTCTTGAGCCTTAGTGGATGCTTCTTTTGGCTGTGATTAAGGGTTTGTTTGGTTGAGCTTTTACTTTTACAGATTTTTTTTTAAAATCTACTTTTGAGAACAATATTTTAAAGCTGCTGTAGCTACGCCGCTAACTGTCCGAAAATCGAACCTTTTTTTTATGATTTTTTAAACAGAAAATGTTGTTTTTATGTTTGGCGAAACAACTAGCTTTTACCTTTTTTTCATACAAAAGACAAAAATATCCATATATTCTTAAAGATTGTAAATCTCATTTAATCTGATTCAGCTGTCAATAAAGTCAAGCAGTTATTGAAGTATTCAAAATTTCGGTTTTAACAGATTTACCCATAATTTTTTTATACTTTCCATTATTAGAAATAGAAAAGGACAAATAAATTTATTGGATACAAAGAGTTCTTATTATTGAAAGTAATAAGAGTGGCATTCCATGTGAATGACTGCGGACTTCCTCCTGCTCATCAAGATGTAGATTCAGGTTCTGCCATGGACTTGAATGCTCATGCAGAAACTGACAAGGAAGGGAGGAAGAAAGGGAAGAAAGGGAAGAAAGTGAGTGTGATGGTGCTCTATTTTAAAGTCACGATCAATCAAATAATGAAGGGCAGAATTCAAACCATCGAGGATTAGCTGAAAGACTAGACTTTTTGAAAGCGTAGCTTGTACATACATTCTAGTAATACTCATCTGTAAATGCTCATAAAAAAACCGTTTTGAATACAATTCTCGTTTTGAATACAATTCTTTTTTTTTTTTTGGTGCTCTGCTTGAAAGTTGGGAAAACTGGAATCAATTTTATTTGAAGAAACTGATGATGCCATGGGGACTGTGGTGAAGGATTGTTGGAGAAAAGCACTTGTTAACTTGCCAATGCCTTACCACCCTAGTCTGATAGATGTGGAGGCAAAGTTGGAGGGATCTGGGGATGGCAATTTCTGTGGTGGAGATCATGCGGTAGTTGTTTTAAGGTGAACTTCTTCCACCGTAAACTCTGGATCTCGACTGTTAAAAGCCAGGAGCAAATCACAATCGGAAATGTGGAGAAGATGGAGTTGTGCTAATAGTCATTTACTTGAGTATTACAGCCAAATGAATTGTAAAATCCTATTTAAAAGCTTTTGCAAATGAGCCCAAGTCTGCCTATCATCTGGAGGGTAAGTCTGTTTTGGTGAACTCATTTTTTGTGCTCATATGACAAAAATCCTTTATTGATTATTGTGGGTCAAATACATATTGAGTCGCCTAGGGGCCGCCCTGTTGAATCCGACCTATTAAGCTTGTCTTCTTGGCCATTTACTTAGGTTGATCTGCATCAAGGGTTTAAAAAATTGTTTCCGATTCTCCACCAGGTTTGCTTAGCTCTCTTCCCCTTCTTCTTTATTCATATTACTAGTATTTTAAATTTCTTGTTTCTCTTACTCAACTATCAAATCTAAATTCGAGACCTAAACTTTCATTTTGTTAAAGGTTCTCACATGTCAATTTTAGCTCCACTGCAATGCTTTTGGATTCAAAATTTTGTTTTCCATTTATCATCTTCCATTAATCACTCAATTATTATATCTGTAACCTGATTTATGAACTTGTTAAATTTTCTTTTCCCCTGTTTCTCTCCAGGAAGGCTATTATTTTGATTTATCCGTGCAAATTGCTACACATGGGTGATACAGACAATTTCAGCCAGGGACAGGATGAAAGGGTAATTGCTTCTTGAGTCTCAAATGTGACTCTAGAATAATTATTTTGGCTCTAATTTATTTTACAACATTCATTACTTCTTGAACGAAGCAATTCATCTATTATGAGTTTAACAGTGATTCTAATCGTCTTTTATACATATTTCTGTGCGCTTTTATGTTCAAGTGTCCAAGCTACTTTTTAAAAAGAATTCTTGTTCGGTTTTGAAGCAGCTTACTCTATGTTGCTAGGAAAACTATCAAATAAGTAGTAGTTCATTGCCACTGATTTAAAGAAACTCATTTTCTCCGTATTCCCTTACCTTGGATCGTAAAGTTTAATTTTTTGCTATATTCATTGTTCAGGTGAGCAAGTTAGCTAATTTTTTATTGCCCTTTAATTATCTTTTCAGGAACATTCTACTCCAAGACTTGTAGGAACTGGAAATTGGGGTACAGCAACTGTCATGGGTGTACTGGCTGGCATACTTTATGGAGGAAGCAAGGAGGCTGCTTCATCTGTGGTAAGTTGTTGCTTTGCTCATCTGCATTCAATGAAGAGTTTGCTATTGCTACCATATCTTTTATTCCTTCTTCCGTTTGTCTCCAGGCTTCAAGCTCTTTTCCTTGCACACTGACAACTAGTTGATAAACAGGGAATTATTTGAGAAATTTTCTCTTAAGAGTTTTCAAATCAATGTTGCACTGCATATGCTCCTTTTCCATGGTTTCTCGTTTCAAACAAGAAGTGTTGATCTCTGGAGCATCTAGAAATGAAAGGAATACTTGTGATAGTAAGACAAACATATATTAAATCTTATAGGGTTTCCAATTTTTTGTTTTCTTCTTGGTGCAACAGCTTCATCATCTTTAATCAAGACATTCGTCTGTTTTCTTCTATTTCTAAACGCTCAGATTACATATAACTCTCTTCCTAAGCATTTTCTTTTTTCAGTTATTTTCTTATTTTAACTTGTTTGAAATATGTGGCTTGGTTTTATGTAGGGTTATTTTACTTATGTCTTATATTTTTTTATTCTCCCATGTCCGGGTTTCTATGCTTGCAACTATGAAGAATTTGTTTGCTAGCGTGTCTTGTCTCTATCATGATGGCTGTTTGACATTTGTTAGGATTTAAAGTTTTTCACTCAGTGATGCAGTTTTACTTAATCTACCATCTTCTCCGTTTTGCCTTTGTTCGGTTAAGATTTTTTGAGACAGCAATTGTAGATAAGATGCTGGAATCCATTGGTACACTCACACACATACGAGGGGAGAGAGAGAGACCCCCTCTTTCTTCCTCAGCACAACCTATTCAATTTGTTAAATCTTCTAGAAACCTTGCACCAGATCTAAATAACCCACCTTCCTCCCCTGCTTGTAGTGGGAATCATCGGCTGAAGCCCCTTTTGATGATCAAAGGACCCTATTTTGCATGTTTGTAAAGCCCCTATCAATAATAATGGTATATTTCAAGCTACTACATCTTCTCTGCTTCACCATACTTCACTGCCTAATAACACAAACCTTTCTTGTTGTCTTTGTTGATCTTTCTTCCTCTATTTGTTCCTCTTCCAAAGGTAAGAAAGGAAGAGGCAAAGGGGGTTCTTCTCATTATTAATTTCATTATGTTTTTTTCCAAACATTATTTCTTGGAATTTGTGTTGAATATGCTTAGATATTTGTGTTTCAGATTGCATAAATCTTTTTAAGGAGAATCATATTGATATGATGCGCTTGCTTGAAACAAAAATTTCTTCCTCTCTCTTTAATTCACTCCTCTTACCTCAAAGCTTTTTCCTGCTTAGGATAGTCTGGATAATTTAAAGTTGTCTGGGAATAGAGGTATTTGGATAAAATGGAATCCTTCTGTAATTCCCTTAGAACTTTTGCATACTCATGTTCAGTATATACATGGCTTCATTAACTATTCAGCTGACATTTCTTTCTATATCACTTTTGTTTAAGCTGAAAATTATGCTACGAAGCGTAAATATCTCCGGAATGCTATTTTGACTATGGCAAATTCTGTTAATGGGCCATGGATTATCTTGGAGGATTTCAATTGTATAAGAAGCTGTATGAGAAAATTGGAGGGACTCTTCCTATCCCAAGTAAAATTATTTATTTTAATGAATGCATTTTTAACTTTGAACTCTTTGAGCTTCAAAATGTAGGTCATTCTTTTAGTTGGTTCAAACAATAAATTTATAACTCTATTCGTTGACTTTTAGATAGGGCTTTTGTGTGATAATATGTGGATGGAATCTTTTCCCTTTTCATACTATAAAGTTATGGAGCCTCTCACTTCGGATCATTTTCTTATTTCTATCCATTTTGGGCATGATACTAAGTGTAAGTGCAAATTTCTTTATAAAAACTATGTTAGTCATTTTCTGGACTTTCATCTTATAATTTCTTCCATCTCGAACAATACTACGAAGGATAGTCATACGTTCACTCTATACAATAAATTCAAAAATACTAAATATGCTTTATAAAAGTGGAAATGAAAATCTTCAAATACTATTTCCTCCACGATTAAAGACCATAAGTTGAAGCAAACTCATATTTTTGCTTAGTTGGAGAATGATGCTATCAATAATAATTTTATTGTTCAAGCCTCTTCCATTCAATAAGATTCGGCTAACTCTTTTGCTTGTAAATATAAGTGATTAAACAAAGAGCCAAATACTTATGGCTTTTTAAAAGAGTGGACGACATTAATTTTTTTATTTAAAGAATCAAAGTTAGGAATAATTCTTGCACTATCAAAGCACTACTTGTTGATAACCATTCTCTTAATTCTCAGGATGATATTGCTGCACATGCTTCTCTTATTTTTCTGACTGACTTAATAATTCCAATCATGGGCTCTGTGAAGATAATACTTTTCCTGTTCTTCAATATAAAAATTCTAATGATGCTACAGAGCTTATTGCTTATCTCTCTGATTTGGATATTATAAAAGCTTTTTTTTCAATAGGATCCAATAAAGCTCGGGGACCGGACGGTTTTACTTTCGAATTTTATAAAAACACTTGGGATATTCTTGTGAAGGATTGCATTGAGACTATAAAATATATTTTTTAAAAAGTTTACCCTTCAAAGATGAGTTAAAAACTCTGCCATAATCTTTATTCCTAAAAAACTGTATGCTCAAAATCTTAATGATTTTCAACCAATTTCTATTTGTAATGCTATCGACAAAGTTATCAAAAAATTATTGGCTGATAGACTCAAGCTTATTCTCCTTAGCATCATTCACAAATCACAAGCTATTTTTGTTGCTGTTAGAGGTATAGCAGTCAACATTATCTCAGCTAACGAATTTCTTTATTGTTTTAATACATCCAATGTTTCAAAAAGAATTTGCTCTAAATTCGATTTATGGGAAGATTTTGATGATTTCAATAGACATTTCCTTTATAACCGGATGGGGAGGATGGGCTTTCCTATTATTTTCATTAAGTCGATACAAGCATGTGCTGATGATATACATTTTCCTGTTCTCCTGAACACAGAGATTAAAAGCTACTTTTCATTCAATTTGGGATTAAGACACGGCTGCCCTTTATGCCCATACATTTTTGCTTCAGTTATGGATGCTTTCTCATCTCTATTGGAACACTTTAATGTTATTATAAATTCTTCTTGTCATCAAGCTTTCTCTCATTTTATTTATGCTGATGACTTGCTGGTATTTGGAAATGCTAGTTTACAGTCCATTAACTCTCTCTCATGATAAACATCTTTAATAGGATCACTAATCTTTGTGTTAATGCCTCTGAATCAGCCATTTGTTTCTCTAAATTAGTCAACTGCACTCTTTAACAACAAAATTGTGCTGGTAGCAGTTTTCAACATAAGTTCTACCTTGGGATTATTTGGGTGTTGTCATTAAAGGTAGCATGCTGAATGCTTTAGACTGCCATAAAGGTTTGGATAGAGTTAATTTTTATCTTCTCGGATGGAAACAAAAATTACTTTCTGCGGCTGATAGACTATAGCTTTTCAAAACTTCTATTTGGAGCTATTTATACTATTGGCTCGGATCTACTAATATTCCTAACGGTTTGAGAAGAAAGATTTTTTCTTCATGTTATAATCTTGTACATCATAGTTCTCAAGGAAAGAAATTATATAACATTATATAACATTGCTTGGAATACCACAACACTTCCTAAGGAATATGGTGACCTCGACATCCCCAACTTGGACAACTTTAATGTGATTTGTAAGGCAAAAATTATCTGGAGGAATTACAATTCAACTCCTATCTTTTCCTAGACACTATTGTTCTCTATGACACAAGTTCACTAAAGTTTTCACATTTTGGAAAGATTTGCTAAGAGTGACTATGAGATCTAGAGATTGCTTATCATTTCATATTAATTCATATTAATTTCAATAGTATCTTTTCTTCTTTTTGACCCATTGCTAGAAGGTTGTTCTCTTTTTGAAAAATTTGACCCAGTTGTTTTTACTTGATTTTGCTATCTCATGCATACTAAAGCTGAATGAAGTCTAATAACTTTGTTCCTGTTAGTTGTTTACAACTTATCCAGAATACACCTATTCGGGAGAATGCTAAAGCATATCTATGGCTGGGTTATGAGGGTTATGAGGATCGACGAGTTTATCACCTTTTTTATAATAACCTTGCCAAGGTTAATTGGAGCAAATACTTTTGGTGCAAAGGATTTTCTCTCAGATTTTCTCTTACAGTCTGGAAAATAATCCATCATGGGCCTAAAATTGAAGGGCCTTCCTGCTTTTACAATTGTGTTCACTGTCATTTTACTTGTGAGACTCACACACTTATTTTTCGAAAGTCCTTACTCACAAGCTCTTTTGAGAATATGTGCTCCTAATGAGAGTTTTTTCGTTGTTGGTGGCAACATTTCGAAGCTCTTTTTCATGCTGATACTCTTGACAACAATGTGGTCAAGCGATTTTATTTGCTTGCAATTTAGGTCATTGCACATCATATTTGGATTGAAAGGAATAACATAGTCCTTAGAAATTCAATTAATTCTGCTGATTTTCCTTCTCAGAATATTTTTTGGACTATCAATTAGTAACAAATTCAAATTTAAAGTCGATATTCCTCATCACATCAAAGTACTCTACAAGTTATTATAATTCTCTCCAGTTTGCTTTACAGCGACTTTAAATAACTTGCTAATTCTTCTTGGAGAATCGGTTAATTAGCTGGAAGTTTTGGTCTTGTTCTGAAGATTTGGATCCGTGCTCAGTCATTTACTTCATCGAAATTTTTTGCCTTGCTGTAATTGATTTGGAAAATTAATTATAGTTTAATGAGTTTCTGTTTTCTGCTTCATGATATTTACAGATACTACAGTTGGTCTTCTACTTTTCTTTTTCTGATAAGTTATAGATACTATACGAAAGTTTGCATCTTTCATTATAAGATGCATTGGATTGCTATAATGAATCTCATTAGGTCATGGGCTCAACCATATTCCGGTCTCTGTTCTAATGATATCTCTTTTAAGATTTATTCAGTGGTTGCTGATGGATGGACAGACATCTTTTCTCTATATTCTTCTCATTAGGATTGAGGAAGATAAATAATATGAGCTATTGGTCTCTATTCCTCAAGAATTCTTTAACTTCTTATTTTACTGCCTCATTGAAATTTTATCGGATGGATTGTTTTACTTAGAAAAAGATATTCAACATAGGTGGGTGAGTTATTTTGATAAGTTTTTTAATGAAGTTTCAGAAAATATAATCAATCTTAGTGATCTTAATATTGTTACTAATAATAAAATGTTTCATTTTTACCGTCGCATTAGTAAAAAAAAAGTTGAGGAGGATTTAAAAAAATCAATGGTGGAAAGTCTGAAGGATCTGATGATATCCCAATTGAAGTGTGCGAATATATAAAAGATTTGAGAGTTTCTTGGCTTATTAAACTCTTTAAAATTATTTTAAAAACTAAAAAGATACCTCAGGAGTGGAGGAAGAGTATTTTGGCCCCCATTTTTAAGAATAAAGGGGATGCATAAGAGCGTGCAAATTATAGAGGAATTAAGTTGAGGTGTCATACTTTGAAATTATGGGAGAGGGTAATTGAATATAGGTTAAGACGCATTACAAAGATTTCTCGTAATCAATTTGGATTTATGTCAGGCAAGTCTACTAAGGAAACTATACATTTATTGAGAGGTTTGATGGAGAAGTTCAGAGATAATAAAAAGGATCTACATATGATTTTTATTGATTTAGAAAAAGCTTACGATAAGGTTACAATGGATATCCTTTGGAGAGTTCTTGAAAAGAAAGGTGTTGATATGACTTATATTCATGTCATTAAAGATATTTATATTAGAGTTGTTACTTGTGTTCCGAACAGATGGAGGATTGATGAAATATTTTCCTATTTTTGTTAGATTACATCCTTCTATTTCAGTTATATCAAGGATTAGTTTAAACCCATATCTTTTTTCTTTAGTTATGGATGTTCTAACTGGACATTTACAGGAGGATGTACCTTGGTGTATGCTTTTTGTTGATGATATCCTTCTCGTAGATAAGACGAGTGAGAAAGCTCAGGAAAAAATTGAATTATGGAGGTCTACATTGGAGTCTAAAAGCTTTCATTTGAGTAGAACTACAACTGAATACAAGGAACTTAATTTTTGTAGTAGTATCTCTAGTGACAGAATTGTAACTATGGACGATCAACTTATTAAAAGGTGTGAACACTTTAGATGTCTCAGGTCTGTTGTTCAAAGTGATGGTGATATAGATGGCGATGCTATTAGTAAAATTCAGGTTGGTTGGTTTAAGTGGAGGAATGCTTTGGGCCTATTGCATGATAGAAAAGTACTGCTTAGACTGAAAGGAAAACTTGGTGGTGAGAATTGCAATGCTCTATGGCCCTGAATATTGACCTTGAAAAGACAAGCATAAAACGAAGTTAAAGGTTGCCGCAGTGTTGCTGAGATGGGGATGATTAGGTGGATGAGTGGCTTTATACTTAGAGACAAAATGTGAAATGAATATATCCGGGATAGGGTTGGTGTAGCTACAGACAGACAAAATTAGAGAGAGTCGTCTTAGATGGTTGGTCACATTAAACGTCGACCATCTGTTGATCCGATTAGGAGAGTAGATGTTTTAGATTCGACTTATGTTAAGAAAGGCAGAGGTAGACCTAGAAAAACTTGGGCAGATTGTATAAAAAATGATCTTAATTTATCAGAATTAAATTAAAATATGACACTCAATAGGACACAATGGACAAAAAGGATTCATGTAGCCGACCCCACTTAGTGGGATAAATGTTTGCTATTGTTGTGTTTGTTCATGTTGTTGTTGATTGTTTTACTTGATTCCGGCTTGGAGTTTGTGAGTTCTTCGTAATCTAGGACCAGTTTAACTGGATGGAGCACCATAGGAGGTACATGTTCTATTATGAGCTTGAAGGTTCTTCTGTTGCTTTGGGGCAGTCATTTTCTTCTTCTAGATATTCTAGTTTCTACGAGTCGACATAATTTTGTAACTCATTTTTTCAGCTTTGCATGAGTTATGTTGATTTAATTCAAGTTTTCTATGTTTTCGTCCAAGTTTCTTCTATATTTCAGCTAAGAGTTTGAGTTTTTGTTTGTTGCTACCGATTCTCCTGCAATTAGTTGGATTCAAAAGGCTATCTCGCTGGACTTCTACTTTCAAGCGGGGACCTTCAGTTTATCCATCATTACTATCTTTGTTTTAGTTTCTTGATGTATTTTGCATTTCTCCTCTTTGGTTTCTGATTAATATGATTTTTCTAATCTTCTTTTATGTGAATAAAGTTGGGCGTGTCTCTCAAATTTCAAAAAAAAAAAAGAAAAATCCTTTGAATGTGTGATGTTATGATTTTTCTAATCTTCTTTTATGTGAATAAAGTGTCTCAAATTTCAAAAAAAAAAAAAAAATCCTTTGAATGTGTGATGCGCCCAGGCTAGACATATATAAGAATTTAGAGGTGTTAGTTTTGGATGGTCCAATGCATCATACATCTTTCTTTAAACAATCTTATATAAAATTTGAGTCTCATGAAGGGTGTAGAATTGATTACAGGGAACTCAATTTGTGTTGTTGATGAGGTAACGGAAAGTTATTTTGACATATATGGATCAAACTACAGTTCTAGAGAAGAATCCTATACGGATAATGATATGTCGATCATATTGTGTCTTTGACTCAATTGAGAATATCTCAATTGCATGCTTTGACTTAATCTTCAAATTACATTTTGATATTATCTGAAATTAAAGCTATTCATAAAGAGGCTTAACTACTTATGATGGCTCTCAATTATCATCAAGTTCATTTTAGAAAAAATGACAGATCTTTGCAATAATAATCAGCATAGAATAACACAGAATACAGGTTAGATTTTTGATCTTATGGTTGTGATTGAGATGTTTAAAATTGTAAAATTGGTACTTCTTTTTGATTTGTAGAAATTATAGAAATTGGTTTATATGTGATTTGTACTGATAATTGAAGGTTTCCTTAAACTTGGCTTTTAAAACTTACAAGCAATAAGGTATATCCAAACATCCCTAGCTAGATCTAAATTCTATTCAAAATATCTTTTATCATGGAGATGGTTATGACCAATGATGAAATATTTAATGTTGAGCCTGTAGTGAATATAGATAATTTTGGAATCCTCTAGTCATGCTTTTGTTTCTGCCATATATCTTCCGTATATAAGCTATTCATATTGAACAATCAATATTCTTTGTTTCCTTGATGTGATAATAACAAATAAGAATTTCATCAAACTGAATGATGGAATTGGAAACTTTTATCATTAAGGAATATGGATTCTATTGATAATGCTGAATAGTGAGCTAAGAATGTGGGAGCAAAAATTTTAGATGCAACCATGCAACATAGAGTAATTCTAGCAAGCATGTGTGGACTCAAGTTGAGTTGCAATGCACTGAGGCAAAAAGATGGTAAAAATGTAGTAAAGGCTTCATGGAGGGCACAGAATGGTGAATACGTGATGCTACACAATGTAGCTAGGTCCTTAGTGAATGGAGTTGGATTGGGTTTCAATATCAAATGAAATAGAGCAATATCGGGAGAGAAGAAGCCAGATCTTCAGGAAGAGAGAAACTCTCAAGTTAAATGGGAATAGGTTCTAATTTAACCCATTCATTAATTTTTTTAACTACATTCTAGTAATCTCTATTTATATAAACAGGGTTATAATGATATGATAGAAATCAGGTCAAATTCTATTTCAAATTCAAACGTAAAGATTACCTAAAAATGATAATTTATCCAGTAAAATAAATAAAGTTAATCTAGAATCATAATTTAAATTAAACAACTAAAAACCTAAATAAAACAAAACTTTATTTTTGTTATGCATTTTTCTATGTATAGAGAAAATCATCCTGTTTTCTCGACCCCGTTAGCCAAATTGGAAGTACATGGAAATGCTTTTGAAAATCTAATAATGTCTCCATAGAAATTGACTTGGCTTGAGAAACATGAAATGTCATAGTTTTCATATAAGCTTGTTTCCTGTCTATAAAAAGTCTTATATTTTTTCTCAGAGCAAGGATGCAGAAGTCATGTTAAAGCTTGGGAGTACAACTGATAAGCGTGAGCAGTACCAGTTGATGAGAGATGCAATGGAGAAGAGGTTCATTCAAGTGGCTCGCGGTTCTATAATTGGCGGCATTCGTCTTGGCATGTTTACTGCAACATTCTACGGTTTACTAAACCTTCTTGCTGATAGGCGTGGAGTTCATGATGCACTTAATGTTGCTGGAGCTGGTTCAGCTACAGCTGCTATGTTTGGCCTAATACGTGAGTAAAGTAGTTTTTTTTTTTCTGAATTTAAACTTTATTTCTGTGTTTATTGCGCATGTGCTACTAATTTCCACACATGGATATTACTTCAGTTTTATGATGTCTTGATATTAGTTCTGTTTTATGATGTATCGAAATTCCAATTCTATTCAGCTTCATTAGTGTAGTAATTGATTAGTCGATGGCCATCTAAATGGGAAATTTTGGAACAGAATATCCTAATACAAATTCACATCAACCCTTATCGTGTAGCGATGTGATGTTTTTATTAAATAGAATTATTTCTTCTCTTTTCTCAGCAAATGTTTTTATTTCCATTTTAATTCATGTAGATTCCAATTTACACATCAAATAGGAAGACAAAAAACCACTCACATTGGTTTTTGAAATTGAAAAGATAATATGAAATTGCCTGCTGTCTTTCTATTGTTGGTCTTGTTCTGTAATTCTTTCACATTTTGTTTAGTAAAATTCCTCTCATTGTGCCTCCTTCCTAATAAAGTTCAACTCATAACTTTTGGATCTGGCTTCAGCTTATGTTGTTCTCTTTCGGTATTTTCTTAGAGGTCTCTAATTAAAGATTTATCTCAAACGCTTGTATTTTATTACTCCTAGCCTTACGGTTTCGTTCAAGAAAGAAGTTATCTTTTTATTTTTTATTTTATGTCAATTTAGTTTTTAATTATTATATATCTGCCGTTACTAGTTATAAGTCAAAATCATGTTTAATTTCAACACCTGCTCTTTATTGATGCAGTACCAGGCTCAGTGAAGTGGCGTGCTAGAAATGTCTTGCTTGGCTCTGCACTTGGAGCTGGAATATGTTATCCTCTTGGTAATTCGTGAATGCATCTTTTACTTCTCTCTCTCACACTTTCTCTCTCTTTGATTTGGCTCACTGTAGTTATTTTTTGGAAGAAAATTTCCAAAGATGTAATAAAAACAATCTGAGGTCTAAAATGCAAACAAATGATGCCATACACTTTAGCCGCCATGAAGTAATGTTTTTAATTTGGACATTGTTATTCCATGTCTTGACAGATGCAATTTGGCCGGGTTAATTTAAGAATAATGTCACTACAAATTTTGTTTGAATCAGTCAGCGATGCAACTACCCATCTTCTTAACGTTCTATGGCTATGACTAGTATGAAGAGGGTTGGTAGTCTCTCCTCTATATTTTCATGACAACTTTGGAATCATATTGGAATTAATCTAATCATTGTTCTCAGTCTTCCCTCTAATACTCTCCTATGAAAGTGCAAGGCTTGTTCATCCAGCATAAAGCAGCATTTAAGACTTATTTTGCACACCATAAAATTCCACTTGACACCAATTTCTTTCCATGCTGAATTTGCGAATGTGTTTAGATCCCATGATTACGAAAATGAATGCTTTTCTGCACCTCTATTACACTATTAGCTAATTTTATGGCAATGATATTTTCATTTTTACAGTCATTTATTTTGTGTTTTTCTGTTTTCTCAGATATAGCACAACTGTTTAACTACTTGAGGATTACATTTTCCAGGATGGCTTCATATTAAGCTTGTTGAGAAGGCAAATAAACAGATCCTACAGTCTGATAGTACTGGGGCCACAAATACTAGTGCAGTTGGCGCTGCAATAGAGAGACTTGAAGGAAGTCTACAGAAATGAAGTATGATCTTATCCAACTGCTGCATTTTGTTGTTCTCTTTGTTTGAGACAACGAGTTTCTATTACAAGCGGGACACGGCACTGAAGGAAAAAGAGCAAGATTTGAATGCGAAATAGTGTAATTTGGGCAAATGATGAATATTTGTGCTTTCGTTGTCATATGAACTAATGCTACATCTATTGCATTGGTTCTGTTGGGCAATGTTTTTTGACTGCTTTTTTTTTTCTAAATCTGATTGATTATAATTATATTTCTATGATAATACACAAACATCCTGCAATAAAGTAATTCCAAGATCTTACAACTATTGTGTGCCAGAAGAGCTTCCCATAAACCATGAAAGAGTGCAATTTTCACTCTTATCATAGGGTTTCTGAACACAAATTTTTTACATAGAATATCTGTCAAACTGCAAAAAAAATTTTTAAGTAGAAAGTGGTGCATTGAATTCCTAGTCCAAACAGTTGGAAGATAGTGCAATTTGTTACCAAGGTCTAGAATGAATAAAATCTATTGATGGATTGATCAAAAGATCGTGGAAAAAAAAGTTGGAAGGGGTTTGTGTAGTAATCTGCCAAATAATTTTATTTCCCGCATCTCAATGAATTACACTTTTAACATATATATAATAAAGAAAGGAAATAAAATAATAATATTACCAAATAGGAAAAACATACAATAGGAAATATCTAATAGAAGGAAACACAATTAGTGAAATATATTTTGAGAGAAGGAATTAAATTCTCTCATAACCAGGGATGTGGATTAGCACTTTCCAACACTCCTCAAGTTGGATTGTATATACTGTACAAATCAAGCTTGGATTTTAATTCATCATGACTGGCCTTTCATAGTGCTTTGATGAGATTATGAACAATTTGAAGTCATGTAGGAACATAGCTTTGTTGAACATTTCATTGTTGACCTTTTTTGAGATGAAGTATAGGTTAATTTTGATGTATTTTGTTCTATCATGATGCATAAGATTATTGCTATACTAATAGATGTTGGGCTATCGCCCAAGATCTTAGTTTTGGCTTTTGTCTCAACTTTAAGTTCTCTTAATAGCCATTGAATCTACATTTCCTCATATATTTCTAATACATGAGCACGATATTTGGTTTGTTGACTGCTCCAAAAGAAACCAACTTAATCTTTACTTCTCCCCATGATGAGATTGCCCCAGACATAAGAATAATATTCATTGATTGTTTTCCTATTGGTTCTCTTTTGTCCACTTGGTATCTGTGTATACCTCAATTTCACGGTTTTCAGATATTTTGAAGAGCAAACCATATCCATGGGTTATCTTCAAGTGGTTCAGGATCCTATTCACTTCTTCGAAATGATCTTTATTTGAATTATTCATATACTAATTTACTATAATGACCTAGCATACAATATCAGGTCTTGTGTGTGATAAGTGGAGTAGTTTGCTTACAAGTTTTTGATATTTTCCTTTATCAAAATGACCTAGCATACAATATCAGGTCTTGTGTGTGACAAGTGTAGTTTGCTTACAAGTTTTTGATATTTTTCTTTATCATTTGGAGTATCTTCACTTTTGTTTATCTTTTTGTTGGAATTCATGGGCGTGTTAGCAGGTTTACACCCAAACATGACAGTTTCTCTTAATAGGTCTAAGGTGTACTTCCTTTGGGATATGACAACTCCCTTTTTGATTGAGTCACCTCTATTCCTATAAAATATCGAAGAATCTCGAGGTTTTGATCTGAAATATTGCAAGCACCTTTTTAGTTTATAATTTTCAATGAATCTTCACCTGTCAGAATAATATCATCTACATATACTATGATATCAAATTTACATCTAGACTTGGATTTAACAAATAGTGTATGAGTAGTTTAACACTGATGATATCCATTTGTAGTCACTATTTTAGTAAACCTGTCAAACCAACTATGAGGAGATTGCTTCAAATCATATAAGACATTTAACTTGCAAACCAACATGTTGTTCAACCTATTCTCCAAGTCTGGAGGTATATTCATGTAGACATTTTTATCAATGTCGCCATTTAAGTAGGTAATTTTGACATCAAGTTAGTATAAAAGTCACTCTTGATTTACTGCAAGAGAGTAGCTCCCGAATTGTATTAAGTTTGGCAATAGGCACATAAATTTTCTAACAGTTAATCCCATATGATCGTGTGAAGTAGGGTTGTCAATTCGGGTCAGCGGGTCAGGTTCAGGCCCGACCCTAAATGACCCAACACGAATAGGATCAATCCAAACTTGACCCAAATAATAAACGGATCAAAAAC